>NC_067479.1:14684409-14984409 GCF_947179515.1 Apodemus sylvaticus
TGTACTTACTGTCTTTCAAATAATAAACACTTTTTTCATTATTTGTTACACACCTGCATGCCTGTGCACATACAAACACACACACATGTACACATACAAGCACACACACACACACACACATACATACACACAAATACTCCTAAATATATAACTTGAAACCCGCTCAGTTTCTGTAATGTGATTTCTCTGTGTCCTTCAGGGTCAGCCATGGTATATTGGATAACAGACAAAGACCATTATAGAAAACCACGATCAATCAAAATTCACAATTGTGTAGCTCTGCTGCAAAGAATACATCAAAAATAGAACTCCAACACATAAAGCTCATGCAATATTTCAGAACAGGGTACAGAAATATTTAAGCCCAGAGGATGTGTATTTACTGTAAAGTTGTGTCTCTCAGAAATTTTGGAAACTACACCCTTAAAGTCTTATCACCATGACTGCCTAAACATGATCTGAACAGCAATGGATAGGTTAATGTGGACAAGAAAAAGTCAGAAGTCTTCAGCCTCACGCAAAAAAATACGGGTAAGGAAGGAATTTTAGGACAGGGAAAATTATTCTTACCTGTGGCAAAGCACACTGTTTCTTCTTCCACTCCACGTGGTTGGCCTTCAATGACTATTTTTTTTTAAATCACAGTTATTTTTAGTGCATCCCTTTAGTCTCGGCCTTTAATACAGACATCTGACACTAAGGTACGATTAATAGGTGCCTAAATCTAGAAATTAACTAAGTATCACACTTGCTTAATTAGTAAAGTCAATAATCTTAGTATTTGAAATCTGGCTCATGGACCAGAGTGTAATTATTATTGGGAACAATGAAAAAAATTCAAAATCGCAGTCTTTCTCAAACTCCTGAAGCTGAATCTGCAAGTTCCCAAGGTTTCTGGGTAGTTTATGATCATAATAGCATTTAAGATAATTGAGTATAGCTTTTGCAATAAAGCATTGAACTGTCAAGTCAAGGCAAGTACATATTACATTTAGAAAGAAACCCAGAATGATTTTTTACTAAAGTAGTATGTATATAAACTTAATATGGTTTTATCAAGGTGAAATCAAATCAATTTTTTATGCTGCTTTAGTTTTCCTTCATGTCTATATATACTGGATTTCCCAATGTTTCTGTGCCTTTCTCTCCCTATAGGGGTGTGGGTAGGGTGGTGGTTTGTCCCTGTTTAGTTTACCTCCAATGAAACAAAGGATGATGTATGTATGTATATATATATATATATATATATATATTCTTTAATTTTATTCCACTTTATATTTTGAAACTCAGTCTATCACTGAACCTAGTGTTTACCCATTGGCCAGATTTGCTGGCCACAGAGGTTCTGGATTCTCTAGTCTATAGATACCCCAATTTGTTTAGTAGGTGCATGCTACCAGGCTTGATATTTTATATGACTCTTGATTACCCAAGTTCAGGTTCTTATGGTTATACCACAAGTATATTATACACTGAAAAATGTCTATAGGCCTCTGTGTGTGTGGGGGGGTGGGGGCTGGCTGTCCATTTGCCTGCCATTATTGTATGTAGCTCTTAATCTACAAGTGGAATCTTGTGAGGTACCCCCTCATTTACATTAATATGCCAACTGATGTTGTCACTGTGAAGACATTATTTATTGGAATTTTATCAATTTAAATTTTATGGATGCTGTTTCAGTGTTTAATATAGAAGCAGTGTCTCACGACTGATGCATGGTTCTCTTGCTTCTTCGGTGTTTTTCTCTGTCTTCTAAGACGATCCTTGAGCCTTGGATGCAAGAGTTACACTGTGAAGGTGTCATTTCACTTTAAACATCTTGCTATCATTTATTCTCTGTATTTTTCCAAGTTTTGGATCACAGTAATAGACTCTACCTATTTTCACATACGCTACTATGATAGGAACAGAAAGTTATACTTATCTGAAAATCTTATGGTTGACACTTGTCATTGCTTATTTGGAAAATGGAGATATTTGGTAACACATTTTAAAAATATGTGACTCCTCTCTGTATTTTATATAAATGATTTCCTAAACATTTCTTTACAAGCAAAGACATTTATCCTTTATAGATTTTATTTTATTTATTTTTTACAAATAACACTTTTTAAAGACTACTTTCACAGGAAACTATACATAGCTGGTTATGTATATTCCTATGAGCTCATCATATGATTGATGCTTTTCAGAAGCTGAAGTCAGAAGCACTTGTGAGTTACACAATATGGATACAAGATACAGATAAAAAATGCTCAGTAAGAGCAGCAAACATTCTTAACAACTGAGCCTCCACTCTAGCCTCACAAAGAAACCACAGATTTTAATTAAAAGACCTATAAGGATGATAATCAATTTCTCACAAATATTTAAATTTATTGTTTGAAAATATTTTCTGATTGTAGTCATTTATGCAAAAACTTTAAATTAGATATTAGAAGACATACATGCTCCAATGTGTGATTACAGTAAAAAAGTACACACTGATAGTCCGGGATAGGGAAACTACTCACAAAGCAAATTAAAAGTGGTGAACCTGCATCTGTGAAATTGTCTGTTATGAAGGAGAGATGGGAGACAGTAAGAAAATATACTTTTGGAATTCATTTGTTTCATTGTATTTATATTTTATAAAGTTTTTCTTGTTTCTTTTATTTATTTATTTATTTATTTATTTATTTTTATTTACATTGCAAATGATTTCCCCTTTTCTGGGTCCCCACTCCCCGCAAATCCCATAAGCCCTCTTCCGTCCCCCTATTCTTCCATCTACCCCTTCCCACTTCCCTGTTCTGGAATTCCCCTATACTCTTGCACTGAGTCTTTCCAGAACCAGGGCCCACTCCTCCATTCTTTTTGGACATCATTTAATTTGTGGATTATGTCCTGGGTATTCAAAGTTTCTAGGCTAATATCCACTTATCAGTGAGTGCATACCATGATTGATCTTTTGAGACTGGGTTACCTCACTTAGTATGATGTTCTCCAGCTCCATCCATTTGTCTAAGAATTTCATGAATTCATTGTTTCTAATGGCTGAATAGTACTCCATTGTATAAATATACCACATTTTTTGTATCCATTCCTCCTTTGAAGGACATCTAGGTTCTTTCCAGCTTCTGGCTACTACAAATAGGGCTGCTATGATCATAGTGGAGCATGTGTCCTTACTGCATGCTGAAGAATCCTCTGGATATATGCCCAGTAGTGGTATAACAGGGTCCTCAGGAAGTGTCATGCCCAGTTTTCTGAGGAACCGCCAGACTGATTTCCAAAGTGGTTGCACCATCTTGCAATCCCAACAGCAGTGGAGGAGTGTTCCTCTTTCTCCACATCCTCGCCAACACCTGCTGTCTCCTGATTTTTTGACCTTGGCCATTCTGACTAGTGTGAGGTGAAATCTCAGGGTTGTTTTGATTTGCATTTCCCTAATGATTAATGATGTTGAACATTTCTTAAGGTGTTTCTCAGCTCTCCGAAGTTCTTCATGTGAAAATTCTTTGTTTAGCTCCATACCCCACTTTTTAATGGGGTTATTTGGATCTCTGGGTTCTACTTTCTTGAGTTCTTTGTATATATTAGATATTAGCCCTCTGTCAGATTTAGGGTTGGTGAAGATTCTTTCCCAGTCTGTTGGTTGACGTTTTGTCCTTTTGACGGTGTCCTTTGCTTTACAGAAACTTTGTAGTTTTATGAGGTCCCATTTGTCAATTCTTGATCTTAGAGCATAAGCTATTGGTGTTCTATTCAGGAACTTTTCCCCTGTGCCCATGTCCTCCAGGGTCTTCCCCAGTTTTTTTTTTTCAATTAGTTTCAGTGTGTCAGGTTTTATGTGGAGGTCCTTGATCCATTTGGAGTTGAGCTTGGTAAAAGGAGATAAGAATGGATCGATGCACATTCTTCTGCATGCTGACCTCCAATTGAACCAGCACCATTTGTTGAAAAGACTATCTTTATTCCACTGGATGCTTTCAGCCCCTTTGTCGAAGACCAAGTGACCATAGGTGTATTGGTTCATTTCTGGGTCTTCAATCCTATTCAATTGATCCGCTTGCCTGATATTGTACCAATACCATACAGTTTTTATCACTATTGCTCTGTAGTAGAGTTTAAAGTCTGGGATATTGAATCCCCCTGAAGTTCTTTTACTGTTGAGAATAGTTTTAGCTATCCTGGGTTTTTTTGTTATTCCAGATGAATTTGGGAATTGCTCTTTCTAGCTCTATGAAGAACTGGGTTGGGATTTTTATGGGAATAGCATTGAATCTGTAGATTGCCTTTGGCAAGATGGCCATTTTAACTATATTAATCCTGCCAATCCACGAGCATGGAAGGTTTTTCCATTTTCTGAGATCTTCTTCGATTTCCTTCTTCAAAGATCTGAAGTTTTTGTCATATAGGTCTTTCACTTGTTTGGTTAGAGTCACCCCAAGATACTTTATGTTGTTTGTAGCTATTGTGAAGGGGGTCATTTCCCTAATTTCTTTCTCAGTCTGCTTATCCTTTGAATATATAAAGGCTACTGATTTGCCTGCATTGATTTTGTAGCCAGCCACTTTGCTGAAGTTGTTTATCAGCTGTAGTAGTTCTCTAGTAGAGTTTTTAGGGTCACTTAAGTATACGATCATATCATCTGCAAATAGTGATAATTTGACTTCTTCCTTTCCAATTTGAATCCCTTTGACTTCCTTCTGTTGTCTAATTGCTCTAGCTAGGACTTCAAGAACTATATTGAAAAGATATGGAGAGAGGGGGCAGCCTTGTCTAGTCCCTGATTTTAGTGGGATTGCTTCAAGTTTCTCTCCATTTAGTTTGATGTTGGCTACCGGTTTGCTGTATATTGCTTTTACTGTGTTTAGATATGGGCCTTGAATTCCTATCCTTTCCAAGACTTTTAGCATGAAAGGATGCTGAATTTTGTCAAATGCTTTTTCAGAATCTAATGAAATGATCATGTGGTTTTTTTCTTTGAGTTTGTTTATGTAGTGGATAGCATTTATGGATTTCCTTATATAGAACCATCCCTGCATCCCTGGAATGAAGCCTACTTGATCATGGTGGATGATGGTTTTTATGTGTTCTTGGATTCATTGGGCAAGAATTTTATTTAGTATTTTTGCATCGATATTCATAAGGGAAATTGGCCTGAAATTCTCTTTCTTAGTTGGGTCTTTGTGTGGTTTTGGTATCAGCATAATAGTGGCTTCGAAGAAGGAGTTGGGTAGTGTTCCTTCTGTTTCTATTTGGTGGAAGAGTTTGAAGAGTATTGGTGTTAAGTCTTCTTTGAAGGTCTGATAGAATTCTGCACTGAAACCATCTGGTCCTGTGCTTTTTTTGGTTGGAAGCCTATCTATGCCCCTTCTATTTCTTTAGGGGTTATGGGTCTGTTTAGATGGTCTATTTGATCCTGGTTTAATTTTGGTAATTGGTATCTGTCTAAGAAAACATCCATTTCCTCCATATTCTCCAGTTGTGTTGAGTACAGGTTTTTGTAGTAGGATCTGATGATTTTTTGAATTTCCTTGGTTTCTGTTGTGATATCTCCATTTTCATTTTAATTTTGTTAATTTGGGTACTTTCTCTTTGCCCTTTGGTTAGTCTGGCTAAGGGTTTATCTATCTGGTTGATTTTTTCAAAGAACCAGCTTTTGGTCTTGTTGATTCTTTGTATGGTTCTCTTGGTTTCTACTTGATTGATTTCAGCCCTGAGTTTGATGATTCCTGTCTTCTCCTCCTCCTGGGTGAATTAGCTTCTTCTTGTTCCAGGGTTTTCAGTTGTTCCTTTAATCTTCTAGTGTACGCTCTCTCGAATTTCTTTTTGAAGGCACTCAAAGCTATGAGTTTTCCTCTTAGCACTGCTTTCAATGTGTCCCATAGATTTGTGTATGTTGTGCCTTCATTTTCATTAAATTCTAAGAAATCTTTGATTTCTTTCTTTATTTCTTCCTTGACCAAGGTATCATTGAGTAGAATATTATTCAGTTTCCATGTGTATGTGGGCTTTCTGTTGTTTTTACTGTTACTAAAGACCACTTTTACTCCATAGTGATCTGATAGGAGGCATGGGATTATTTCAATCTTCTTATATTTGTTGAGGTCTGTCTTGTGACCAACTATATGATCTATTTTGTAGAAGGTACCATGAGGTGCTGAGAAAAAGGTATATTCTTTTGCTTTGGGATGAAAAGTTCTATATATATCTGTTAACTCCAATTGGTTCAAAGCTTCAATTAGTTTCATTGTCTCCCTGTTTAGTTTCTGTTTTCCTGATCGGTCCATTGGTGAAAGTGGAGTGTTGAAGTCACCCACAATTATTGTGCTAGGTGCAATGTGTACTTTGAGCTTTAGTAAAGTTTCTTTTATGAATGAGGGCGCCCTTGTATTTGGGGCATAGATGTTCAGGATTGAGAGTTCTTCTTGTTGGATTTTTCCTTTGATCAGCAAGTAGTGACCTTCCATGTCTCTTTTGATGACTTTAGGTTGAAAGTCAATTTTATCTGAAATTAGAATGGCAACTCCGGCTTGTTTCCTGGGACCATTTGCTTATAGAATTGTCTTCAGCCTTTTACTCTAAGGTAGTTTTTGTCTTTGACACTGAGGTGTGTTTCCTGTAAGCAGCAAAATGTAGGGTCCTGTTTACGTAACCAGTCTGTTAGTCTATGTCTTTTTATTGGGGAATTGAGTCCATTGATGTTAAGAGATATCAGTGAGTAGTGGTTATTGCTTCCTAACATTTTTTATTTTAATTTTATATGTGTGTGGTTATCCTCTTTGGGTTTGATGAAAGAAACTTAATATCCTGCTCTTGCCAGGGTATAGTTTCCCTCATTGTACTGGTGCTTTCCCCCTATTAACCTTTGTAGGGCTGGGTTTGTAGAAAGATATTGTGTAAATTTGGTTTTGTCGTGGAATATCTTGGTTTCTCCATCTATAGTAATTGAGAGTTTCGCTGGGTATAGTAGTCTTGGCTGGCATTTGTGTTCTCTTAGAGTCTGCATGAGCTCCGCCCAGGATCTTCTAGCTTTCATGGTCTCTGGTGAGAAATCTGGTGTAATTCTGATAGGTCTTCCTTTATATGTTACCTGCCCTTTTTCTCTTACTGCCCTAAATATTCTTTCTTTGTTTAGTACATTTGGGGTTTTGATTATTATGTGACAGGAGGTATTTCTGCTCTGGTCCAGTCTGTTTGGAGTTCTGTAGGCTTCTTGTATATTCATGGGCATCTCTCTCTTTAGGTTAGGGAAGTTTTCTTCCATAATTTTGTTGAAGATATTTGCTGGCCCTTTAAGTTGTAAATCTTCACTCTCATCAATACCTATGATCCTTAGATTTGGCTTTCTAATTGTGTCCTGGATTTCCTGGATATTTTGGGTTACAAGCTTTTTGCATTTTGCATTTTCTTTAACTGTTGAGTCCATGGATTCTATGGTATCTTCGGCATCTGAGATTCTTTCTTCTATCTCTTCTATTCTGTTTTTGATATTTGCATCTATGGTCCCTGATTTCTTCCCAAGGTTTTCTATCTCCAAAGTTGTCTCCCTTTGTGCTTTCTTAGTTGTTTCTACTTCTGTTTTTAGGTCCTGAAAATTTTTGCTCAGTTCTGTTATTTGCTTGTTTGTGTTTTCCTCTAATTCTTTAAGCGATTTTTGTTTTTCTTGTTTCTTTATGAATCTCATATCATGCACCCCAATCTGACCAATCTCTCCCTCCTCTTTGATCCACCCAGCCCCTTTTAAACCTCTCCCCAATAGAGAAAAGAATTATCATTGTGGAAGGTGTAATGTGTCACAGTGTCCCTTCTGTCCCCACTTCTTTGCTTATAAATGGTCACCGGAATGATTCCTTGGTCTGGTGGTCTGGTACATGGCCTCTGGCTTCTGCTTCTTTGTCAGTGCTTGAACATTACTGGTACTGATCTCATATATGCAGTTGTTGCCCTGTGTCATGGAGACCCTGTAGTTTTGGATCTGTAGGCTAGGCTCAGTCATGCACACCAGCAGTTCATCCATGGAGTAGATGGCGCAGGTGGAGAGGCAGTAGAAAGCCATAGATCTGGTTCTGATGTACTTAAGGTTCTAAGCCTACTGGCTCTCATGCTCTCACACACTCAGGGTCAGCTCTCTTGCAATACCCACTACCAGGGTCAGCTCTACCCTGCTGCCCATGTGAGGTGCAGAGGCCACTCTCTCCAGTGTTGCAGCCGATGAGGGACATTGGCAGTCCTTCACTCATGACCCATGGACCAGCTCTCCCATCTGTTGTGAACCTGCTGTGTATGCTGAAGGACAAGGGAGAGGAGGAGGGGGTATCCACACCACTGTGTAGCAAACAAAAGTCAGGGCCTGCACTCTATGCTCACCCACTTGGAGATGGCACACTTTCAATCCCCCCAACACACACACACACACACACACACACACACACACACACACATTCAGGTACAGTTCTACTCTACTGCTCAGGTAACTTGCAGGGCTCCTCTCCCAAGCGCTGAGTCTGGAGAAGAGCATGGACCACTATCCCTCTCTGATTACCAGTTCTACTGCCTGCTATACGTGGCAGGGGGAAGATCAGGGGTATCTCTCCCCTGTCCATATGCCACTGTCACCACACAACCAACAAGTTGTGAGTCAGCTCTCCAATAATCGTGCCCTGGGGCTAACTTGTCCAAGTTCCCACCACCCAATCAACTCTACTGCGCTGCCCAACCAGTAGAATACTGTACTTGATGAAGAGCAGGACCTGTTCTCCTGCAGTCATGATTGCAGGGCCAGGAGTCCTCCCTGCCACAGGTGATGAGGAGTTAGTGAGCATGAGGAAATCTTTCTCTCATCCACACTGGCAGAAAGATGAGTGCTAGGGACAGATCTGCCATGATTACATTGTCAGGACCAACTAACCTTCGACCCCTGATGGGTTCTTGAGCTCTCTTGAGTACTGCAGAAGTGCGGGGTCACCTCTCCTGCTTCCATACATTTGGGACTGACTAGCTCTTTGATGATGCCCAGGTGAGGGATGGGGCTGGCTCTACCAAGATCCCTGCAGAAATAAACATGTCTCAGATTCAACTAGGGACATTCTTCTTGCTTTTGGTGGTACCAAATCCTTGCTGCTGCTGGCCACGGACTTGGGTGTGGCCCCAGGTGGCAAAATAGGCCAAGACCCTACCATAATTCCCCATGACATCACCTGCTACTCACTTCGGGCTGTTCGAGTACCTTCGAATCTCCAGTTCTGCTTCTTTTTGTGATGCCCACATTATCTGTTTCTCTTGTATTTCGCTACCACTTACTTGCTCCATTTAGTGGCACAGGGGACTCTGAGTGTCTGGGTTCATTTCGAGATTGTTTTTAGCAGTGCTGTGTCCAAGTCAGTTCAATATCATTATGATTCCTGGTAGGGATCATCACAACTGATATTCATCTCAGGGTAGTTCCCTGTCTGGGCCCCATGGCAACAATCTGGTAGTCTTGTCAGGATATATCCTCTCCTCGCTAGCCCAAGTGGCCTCTTGTGAGGGTCATCTGTTCCAGAATTGCTCAGTCCTGGTGGTTCTTCTATTCTCTAGTTCAAGGATGGTTCTTCTAGTCTCTGGCTTGTTTCTCATCCAGGGAGCCCATACAAGGCTTCTCTGATGTTATACTAGTTGTTGTCTCAGGCTAGCTCACTGTATTGGCTTGGTGGCAGTGGACTGATGTTGATCCCAGGCAATGGATCCCAGGTCTTTTCAGGAAATATTAGACTAGTAATCATCTGGATATTTGTATCATCATACTAAGTGTAGATATATCCTCTCTTCTCTCTGCCACCGAATGATGACATATATCACAGTAGCTACATCCACAGTGCCTTGAGGGGCAGCTATCATATATATTTAAAGCTATATGGGATTTAAAGTTCTTAATTTCATTATGATTTTGACCTTTTTCTTCCTAAAACAATATAGGAGTTTTGCTTTGGTTTGTTTTATTAAACAGTACGATTTTCCACTCTGTTATTTGTGTAATTTCTCATTTGAACTTATTTTTTTACTAAAGTGTTAAAATATCTTTTATTTACAACCATAAGATCATAAACTTAATCAGTTTCTAGTGTTGAGCCACTAATTAAGGTTAAAGTCTACCATTGTCCAGATAGACTTCTGGGCTCATGGCAAAACTGCAGACTTCCTTTGTCAGCTAACCTTCCTCTTCTCAACCTGGGATATTCCAGAGCCCCACACTGCTGTATCTGCAGAATGTCTTTCAGCCTCTGTAAATAACCCATTCAACTAGTATCTGAGATTCCTGGAATACCTCTCCATGTTATTGAGTTATCTCTGTACTTTAAAGCTTCAGCCAGTGGCATTTGCCTCTCCTGGATATATGCTTCAACTCACCCCAAGTAAAATTTATTTTTCTCCCCACAGTTAGTCTCAGTGTAGTCATTACTGTAAGTCCTCACAGTGCTTCCAAACCCTACACTCATTGTCTCTGTTCCATTTGCCTTTTTAGAGAACAATTTATGGGGACAAGGAGAGTCACATTCTAGTACTTAAATGTTTGTTCTAAGATTTCTGAAGATATTTATTATTTAACTTTGCATTGGTATTATATCTTAAATTTAATTAGCAATAAAATCTAAAATACATAGTTTAGTCTCTTTAACTTATTTGAAAGCTATTTCTATAATCTAACACTCCTAGCATATTCATTTTAGAAATATTAATGCTTTGTCTTAGGTGTTTTGAATTTCTTATTTCTCCTATTCTAGATCCTTACATATTGGCCAATTTTTATGCATTAGATAAGTAGCAATATCTTTCAAATAAAAATTTTAAAAGTCATCATAATTTGTGTTAAGGAATGAAAAAAGAAAAACTTTCATTTGGATTAGTTAGGCTAAGAGTAAGACTGAGCCCGATTTTAAATCTCAGCTGTCCACTCTTTATAACTACTGGCCTGTCAATATTGCCTGCTTATGATCTCTATCCATTGTGTGTGTCAGACTCAACTAATTCATCTGCCTTGTCATCTGTGAATTCTCACTGTGTGTATTACCTTCCTCTAGCAAAAGGTTTTGCTCTGTTTTTGTTATATAGTGTAATCAACATGGCATGAGAAAGGAATAAGCAACACTTTTGTACAGAGATCTTTAACAGAGTTTCTGAGGACAGAAATTACTCTACTGACCACTACAGACCCAGATTAAGAGTCAAACACAAGAATAGATACTTTCAAGTAATAAGAACATGTTACTGCAAACAGAAATGGAATAAAGGTTGGTTAAGGTTGCATTCAATCTTCTGCTTCATTTACAAAATGATTACCATAGCATTCCATCATTCATAAAAATTATTCTGGGTCAGGAGTTTGGGAAAGTATACAATGTATGATTAAATATATACATCTATGTTAGGTAGCACAAGCTGATTACAAAGGAAATAAAGGCATACAAAAGTTTCTTACATTTTTCTCTTAAAGACAGGTTAAACTTAAATGAGTTAAGAACACAATAGAATATCAGGTTAAGTCCATAACCTTAAATGATTATCAGGCATATTATTAACTTGGTTCCAAGGTCTACCAAAAATCCATTTCCTTCCAAGGAAAGATATGCTTTCAGGTAATCAAAGGTTCCTCAGCAATCCAACTAAGAGTATGCCACCCTAATATTTTTCCAAACATGTTTTAATAGTGTGCAATTTGTCATGCACGCTAAAATAAAATTTTAGATTGAACAAATTACATATTACAAATTGTCAAATATGAACTTGCTTCCCAATTAAAGAGGATATATTTGAAAGTTGTTGGTAAAGGATGCCTTGTAATTCTAGCACTGGTTAGGTTGGGTAAAGACAAAGAGATCCTTTAGACTTGCTGTCTACGAACCTAGTCTACTTTGAAAATACTTGTCTAGTAAAAGGATGTGATGTGAAGAATAGAAAGAAGAGAGAGTGGGGAAGAAGAAGAAGAAGAAGAAGAAGAAGAAGAAGAAGAAGAAGAAGAAGAAGAAGAAGGAGAAGGAGAAGGAGAAGGAGAAGGAGAAGGAGAAGGAGAAGGAGAAGGAGAAGGAGAAGGAGAAGAAGAAGAAGGAGAAGGAGGAGGAGGAGGAGGAGGAGGGGGAGGGGGAGGAGGAGGGGGAGGGGGAGGAGGAGGGGGGAGGAGGAGGAGGAGGAGGATGAGGAAGAGGGGGAGGAGGAGGAGGAGGGGGAGGAGGAGGAGGAGGAGGAGGAGAAGGAGAAGGAGAAGAAGAAGAAGAAAAGGAGGAAGAAGAGGAGGAAGAGGAAAAGGAAAAGGAAGATGAGGAGGAAGAGGAGAAGGAAGAGGACAAGGAAGAGGGGAAGGAAGGGGAGAAGGAAGAAGAGGAAGGAAGGAAGATTGCAACGAAGAAAGAAGGAAAGGAAAATCAAATGGAAAAATATAAGAGCTCTTTAAGTTATATTAACCCAGAACATTGGAGCAGTTAGAGTGGAGAACAGTCAAAGCCAGGACAATTTGAGTAGAGTGATTTGGGTACCACAGTAAAGGAAGAACCAGGACAGCCAGGATTGCACAAAAAAAAAAACTGTTACAAAAATAGAAATGAAAATAATAAAATAGAATAAATATGAAGTCAAACATACAAAAGAAAGACAAAGAAAAGAAGAAAGAAAAAGAAATAAAGAAGATGGAAGACAATATCCAAAGAATAATAGCAGAAATATTCTCTGTGAGCCTTCTGACACATTCTTGCTCACATACATATATACACATAATAAAATCTTAGCAAAATAAAATCTTAGATTTTTAGTGACCACCTTTATAAGTAATTTGCCAACCTCTCAGCACATTTGTTACATGTAACAGAATACTGTGTTCGTATGTTTTTAGAAAATGTAAAATATATTTATAATTTTAATAATGTTCTAAAATATTTCAGTTTTATACATATAGTAAAGAAAATACTTGTGATGACTATAATCTTAAAGAAAAGGATTTTGCGTTTCATTTTCCTACCAACTTAAGATAGCCCATTTAGTTTACATAAAAGCATTCTATAATTTCTGAATATGAATCCTGGCATAATTTATAACATTCATCACTTCTGCACTTGATCTTAGGCAAAAGGCCCAGAAGTGATACATTCATCACTTCTGTATGTTACATATTTCTGTCTATAGTTAGGTGAGACTTCTTATAGATTATCTCCTAAGATAATGGTATACTACAATTATTATATAGCATAATAATATTTTGAATGGATATTCATCATAGCAGATGCTATTCAAACTAAGAAATCTTGCAATAAGTATCATTACAATTTATTATGTTACTATCATTATTACCAATACTTCAAAGTGCATATCTATCATAGAGAGCATCTCACTAGAAAAATATTTTGAATCTTAGCTAAGGTAAAACAATGGAACACCAGTAAAACCTCAATTATAAATATTAAACAAATGACAGGTTATTTTAATAAAATATATTAAAATTATGATTAAAGACACATGATTTTTCACAGTTGAATAAGAGTCTAAAACCAATTTTGAAGTAAAAGCTACGAGCACACACTCACACAAAAAGAATTTGTAAGTATGACCCTGTATGAAGTCGACCTGTTATAAAAGGAAATTTGAAATTCTGAATATGGAATTCAATAGACTGTATTTCTCATGTAAAATGCTTGCAAAAGTGATATGATTTTTTTGATAATGTGAATTTTTGCAGAAGAGTAACATAAATTATTGTAAGAATGACCTTTCTTGTAGTATAATTTCTTTCTGAAGTTTTAGAAAGTTGCTTTAACCACCTTCAAAAATAATCCACAACCTGAGAACTATTGTAGAAATGAAGAAGCCTTCCGGCCTGGAGTTGTTATGTAGACTCACCCTTTTTGAAAGCTGTTATGACAATGGAATGCTACTGTGTGGAGAAAAAGTATGCCTTGGCTTAGCAGCCTAATTGCAGTAGTAGAGTATGTTTTCTGCTCTCACTGGAATAAATAATAACAATAGTTGGAAGAAAATGTCTTCTTAGAACTAAATTGCTTTAGAAAGAATTTAAAAAAATATAGCGTGCTGCCTTCTTTTCGTAACATTTGTAGATCTAATGACCTAGATATTTATTTTGAAATACACCTTTATTGGACAAGCACTAGTCTCATTTGATTATTCCATGTTTTTTCGTGCTTGTTCTGCTATCTTCCCACAATCTATGCAGGGTGCTGAGTTGAGGATTAATTGAGTGCATTCTTATTAAGAGTTCTAAAGAAGCATCTGAAAGGAATGTCAGATGACTCATCAGCACATTGTCAGCCAGCTGTCTATCACTTATGTTCATGGACACTATTTTTATCTCTTGACATTTTAAAATTTAAAAGGCAGCTCATACTTTGTTCCTCAGTGTGTAAATATGTATATTTATAATGTAATATATCTGTATATATTAATATGGATATAAACATATATTAATGCTATGATTATTTCATAGGTCTTTCTATTCATTCATTTTCCACAACAGTTTTAATAAATTTGCCAGATTTATTGTGAAAACCGTAATGGACTAGATTTGACCTACAAATTAATAAATTCTCTTAAGGAGTGTAATAAGGTTTTTTTATTTAAAGCAATCAAATTTCATAATAAGGACAGTGTGAGTCACTAGAAAATGATATTCAGTAAAGCATGCTAAGAATGATAAAATGGAAAATGTTTAAAACAAATGCTTCTGTACATATAGCAGAGAGAAGCAGCACATTTTCTGGATATAACTAAATAGCAAGTTTTTCCTTTTACAAAAAAGCTAGAAAACAATGACTCAATTTATTGCTGATGTCAGTGTTTTAGAGATTTTGACAAATAAATTACATTGCTTAAGACATAATTTTAAGAAAAACTTTCTATTATTATTCTTGTAAATTTTATACTATGTGTACGAATACCACTCATTTCTCCAACCATTTTTGTCTGCCCTCTGCCCTTGCAACATTCCCCCAAAAGAAGTCAGTCAATCAATTTTCTAGTGGGCTAGGACCTCGCTGTGGCCAAGTAACTGTGGCCTACACCCCTGCCACCATGTCCTGTTCTATTTTTACCCCTAGAAGAGGTGTGGGCTGCTCTCAGCACAGAGAGCCTATGCCAGGAGGGTGTCAGAGATGACTGGTCCTGCTTCGCATATAGGCAAAGCAGAAGGGCTGGTCCTGATGGCACCGGAGAGCTGGAGGGCAGATCATCGCAGCTTCCACTCAGGCCCAGATCCAGGACTCTGAGTTGGCCCTCCCCATCATGTGTCCATCTATAAACTGCTGGAATTTGTGAAAGGACTTGTCCTGCAGAGCCAAAGTTGTGCAATCTCCATGGTGCATGGCAAGAGCAAGATGTCTGAAAGAAGCCCTGAGAGGATCTAGTATTGATTAGAGTGGCAGAAGCCAGAAATCTCAAACCAGACCAATGACCCATCCTGGTGAACATTTGCAAATGGAGGTGTTTTAGACAAAAAGCTATAATGTATGAGACACGATGTCACACTGAAGCTTCCAAGGTAGGATGCTTTTTGTTTGTTTTATTGGTATTAGATTGTTTATTGTTTTTTGTTGTTTTCTTTGAGACAACAGTTACAATATTAGAGGACAGATATGAAGAAATGAGGGAATGAATGGGATGAAGTGTGTGATGTGAAATTTAAACAGAATCAATAAAAAATGTAATAAAAAAGATTAGACCATCCCTGTCTCAAATAACTTTTACCTGCAGTTCAACCTTTTTGATACTGGTATTGGAACTTTAGTTGATAGTCAGTACTGAGGGTGCACAGCAAGAATAAGAGTGAAAATGTAATACAGACACTATAAAAATTATTGAAACTGCAGACACACACACACACACACACAAATAGTGTCTACATGCTCAAAGTTGGAAAGAACTTTAAGACATTGTCCACATAGCTACATGGAACCTGAAGGACCTGTCGATAGGCTCGAGGAGACCACATGAGGTCTAAATCACCAGTGACTTCTCGTGTGTGTTCCACTTAATACAGCTGTCAAAGATGGAATGAAGACGTGCTGAAAGAGAGTGCGTTCTCATGACAGACAAGCAGACAAGCTTCCTTCAGAGCAAAACCACAGAACACAGACTTGTGTGGATGAATACTCATACACGAAGCACACACTGCTTGCACTACTTAAGCTAAGCACAAATACAATTTCAAGTGACAAATCCTTAACAATTAAATCTGATAGTATATAGTCTTTTTCATGTATTTATTTATTTATTTATTTATTTATTTATTTATTTATTTATTGTTTTATTGTTTTATAATCCAGATCTCATCCCCCTCCCCCCTCTACCCTCTGGTTGTTCCATATCCCATACCTCCTCTCCAACTTCCTGTCTCCATGAGGATTCCCCACCCCCCTACAACCAGACCTTTAAACTTCCTCGGGATCCCAGTCTCTTGAAGAATAGTGTTAGTGTTACTGTCAGTGTCAGTGTCAGTGTCAGTGTCAGTGTCAGGGTCGGGTTGGGTTAGGGTTAGGGTTAGGGTTAGGGTTGGGTTAGGGTTAGCATAAGGGTTAGCATAAGAGTTAGGGTTAGCATTAGGGTTAGGGTTAGGTGCATCTTCTCTGACTGAAACCAGACCTAGTCATCCTCTGCTGTATATGTGTTGGGGGCGTCATATCCATAGGTATATGCTGCCATGTTGGTTGTCCTGGGTTTTAGAAGGACTGCTGGTCCTTCTACAGGGTCGTCCTCCTCCTCAGCTTCTTCCAGTCTTTCCCTAATTTAAGCATAGGGTTCAGCACTTCTGTACATTGGTTGGGTGCAAATATATATGTATATCTGACTCTTTCAGATGCTTGTTGGCTCTTCCAGAGTGTGGTCGTTATAGGTTCGTATTTCTGAGCAGTTCATAGCCTCAGTAATAGTGTCATGTCTTTGGGCCTTCCCTTGATCTAGATCCCATTTTGGGCCTCTAGCTGGATCTTCTTTTTCTCAGACTCCTTTCCATTTATATCCCTGCAGTTTTTTCAGACAGAAAAAATATGGATCAGAGTTTTGAATGTGAAATGGCAACCACCTTCCTCACTTTATGCCCTTTCTTCCTTCTGGAGATAGGCTCTATAAGTTCCCTCTCCCTACTGTTGGGGCACTACATCTAATGTCCCATCCTTTGAGTCCTGAGAGTCTCTCACATCCCAGTTCTCTGGCACATTCTGGAGGGTTCCCCCAACCTCTTACCTCCCAAGGTTGCCTGGTACCATTCTTTCTGCTGGCCCTTAGGGCTTCAGTCCTTTTCCCTTACTTAATTCCAATCAGGTTCCCCTTTTCCTCCCTGTCCAGTTCCTCTCCCAGGTCCTTTCCTACCTTCCCCCTTGTTATTGCTTTCTTCTCCCTGCTAAGTGGGTCTCAGGACTCCTCAATTGGGCCCTTGAGCTTGTTGACCCTTTTTAGTTCTGTGGACTGTATCTTGGGTATTCTGTACCTTTCTTTTTCTTTCTTTCTTTTTATTTTTTATTTTTTTTTGGCTAATATCCACTTATTAGAGAGTATATAGCATGCATGTTCTTTAGGGTCTCAGTTACCTCACTCAGGATGATATTTTCTAGCTCCAGTCCTTTGCCTGAAAAACTCAGGATATTATTTTTCTTAATAGCTGAGTATTATTCAATTGTGTAAATAAACCACATTTTTTGCATCCATTCTTCTGTCATAGGACATCTGAGTTGCCTCCAGCTTCTGGCTATCAAAAGTAAGGCTACTATGAGTAGTAGAAAGAGAGTATAGTGGAAAATGTGCTCCTGTGACATGGTGGGGCATCCTTGGATATACTCCCAAGGGTGGAATTGCTAGGTCTTTAGATAGATCTATTTCAAATTTTGTGAGGAACCTCCAGATTGATTTCCATAGTGATTGTACCAGTTTGTAATCCCACCAGCAATGGAGGAGTATTCCTCTTTCTCCACATTCTCTCCAACATGTTTTATGTTTTGATCTTAGCCTTTCTGATAGATGTAAAGTGGAATCTCATGGTCCTTTTGATTTGCATTTCTATGATCACTAAGGACTTTGAACATTTCTTTAGGTACTTCTCAGCCATTTGAGATTCCTCTGTTGGGAATTCTCAGTTTAGTTCTATATCCTGTTTTTTGATTGTGTTGTTTGTTTTTTCTGCTTTTCTTCTTGAGTATATTTTGGATATTGGCCCTCTATCAGATGTAGGGTTAATAAATTTTTTTCCCAATCTGAAGGTTGCCAATTTGTCTTATTGACTATGTCCTTTGACTAATAAGTTTTCCAGTTTCATGAGTGCCTTTACCAGGGCACTTAGTGCTATTGATTTTCCTCTTAGCACTGCTTTCATTGTGTTCCATAAGTTTGGACATGATGTATCAACATTTTCATTAAATTCCAGGAAGTCTTTAATTTTTTTTTATTTCCTCCATGACCAAGTTATTATTGAATAGAGAGTTGTTTGATTTCCATGTGTATGCAGGCTTTCTGTTGTCTTTGCTCTTCTTAAAGACCAGCCTTAGGCCATAGTGGTCTGATAGCATGAATGGGAATACTTCATTGTTCTTGTATCTGTTGAGGTTTGTTTTGTGAACATTATAAGTTTGATTTTGGAAAGAGTACTACGAGGTGCTGAAAAGAAGGTGTATTCTTTTGTTTTAGGGTGAAATGTCCTGTAGATATATGTTAAATCTATTTGGTTCATAAACTCTATTAGTTGCACTGTGTCTCTGGTTAGTTTCTGTTCCATTACCTGTCCACTGGTGAGAGTGGGGTGTTCAGTTCTCCCACTATTATTGTGTGAGGTTCAATGTGTGTTTTGAGCTTTAGTAAAGTTTCTTTTATGAATTTGGGTGCCCTTGCATTTGGGGCATAGATGGTCAAAATTGAGACTTTCTCTTGGTGGATTTTCCCTTTGATGTGTCTGAAGTATCCTTCCTCATCACGCTTGATAACTTTAAGTTGAAGGTCTATTTTATTGGATATTAAGGTGGCAACTCCAATTTGTTTCCTGGGACCATTTGCTTGGAAGATCTTTTTTCATCCTTTTACTTTGAGATAGTGTCTGCCTTTGTGATTGAGGTAGTTTTCATGTATGCAGCAAAATGCTAGATCTTGTTTGCATATCCAGTCTTTAGCCTATGTCTTCTTATAGGTGATTTGAGTTCATTAATATTGAGAGATATTAAAGACAGGTGACTGTTGGATCCTGATATGTTTGTTTTGTAGGTGGCTTTTGGATTTGTTGTAAGATACTTATTATCTTGTCCTTTCTTTGGTGTAGGTACCTTCATTTTGTTGGAGTTTTCCTTCTATTATCCTTTGTAGGGCTGGATTGGTAGATAGACACTCTTAGAATTTTTTTTTTGTCCTGGAATATTTGATTCTCCATATATGTTGATTGAGAGTTTTGCTATAGTAGCCTAGGCTGGCATTTGTGTTCTCTTAGGGTCTGCATGAACTCTGACCAGGATCGTCTGGCTTTCATAGTCTCTGTTGAAAAGTCTGGTGTAATTCTGATAGGTCTTCCTTTGTAAGTTACTTGACCATTTTTCCTTGTAGCTTTTAATATTGTTTCCATGTTCTGTGCATTTAGTGTTTTGATTATTATGTGACAAGATTTTCTTTTCTGCTCCCATTTATTTGGTATTCTACAGGCTTCTTGTACCTTTATGGCCATCTCTTTCTTTAGGTTAAGTTTTCTTCTATGATTTTCTTGAAGATATTTTTGGCTCCTTTGAGCTAGGAATCTTCATTCACTTCTATTCCAATTACTCTTAGATTTGGTCTTTTCATTGGGTACTGAGTTTCCTGGATGATTTGGCTTAGGAGGTTTTTTTTTTTTAATGTTTTGAATTTCTTGACAGTTGTGTCAATCTCTTCTGTGGTATCTTCTACACTTGAGATTCTCTCTTCTATCTCTTGTGTTCTGTCGGTTATATTTATAACTTTACCGACTTCTTCCCTAGGCTTTCCATTTCCAAGTTTGCTTCCATTTGTGTTTCCTTTATTGTTTCTACATCTACTTTTAGCTCTTGGACTGCTTTATTCAACTGCTTCAAGGAATTGCTTTAAGGAATTTATATGTTTCCTCTTTAAGGGCTTGTACCTGTTTCCTTGTGTTTTCCTGTATTTCTTTCACTGAGGTATTTATATCTTCCCTAAAGGACGCTATTATCTTCATGAATTAGGACTTTAGGTCAGCTTCCTGATTTTCAGGTGTGCTCGTGGATTCGGGTCTTGCTGTGGTGGGAAAACTGGGTTCTGATGATGCCCATGAAGTATATTAGCTTCTGTTGCTCATGATCTTGTGCATTCCTCTCTATATATGTTTATCCTTTTTGTTTGCTGCTCTGGGTGACTGTCTAGAGACTGCCTCTTTTGTCCCTGGGTTGCTTCAGGTCTCCTGGTAGGCCTGCAGCCCGGGCTGTAGCAGACCACCTGTGGAATCTTCCAACTGGGGTTTCTTCACAGGCGTAGAGAATCTGCTGATCTGTTGCCCAGACTGCAGTATCTCATGAGAGGCCTTCAAACTGTTGGGTCTTCAGAGGAACAGTCAAGATGTTGTACTTTGTGAATATGTTCTCAAGAGGCCCTACAGACTGGGGTTTCTGTTTCCCTGTGTGTAGCATAACACTAGGAAACCTTTCAGTCTGCCATGCCAGTTACCCTGCATTCCACAGAGCCCCCGGAAGTCTTCAGACTGGGATGTCTGTTGGCCAGTTACTCTGTGTACAGAGGAGCTCTTGGGATGCCATCAAGCTGTGGTGTCTTCAGTGCTGCAGACAAGCTGGTGTTCAGTTGCTCAATTGCCCTGTATGCAGCAGATCTCCTAGGATGCCTCAGGTTTGTGTCTGTTGCCCCACTATTCTGAGTGCAGAGGATCTTCTGCGATGTCTCAGGATATGGTGTCAACTGCTCTGTGTGCAGTGGACCTTCTAGGATGGCTCAGGATATGATGTCTTCATGGGAGCAGACCAGCCAGAAGTCTGGCCCAGCAGAAAGAACCAGGCAGAAGGGGCAAAAGGAGAGGAGACTCAGGGGACAGAGGATTTGATGAGTGATGGGTCCTGAGTCCAATGGATTCCCAGCAGCAGCTCTGGGACTTTGGGGAGGGGGATTCTTACCAACTGCTTTGAGTGCAGCGGATCCTCTAGGATTGGTTAGGATATAGTTTCTTCAACTACTCTGAATGCAGTGAATCCTCTAGGATGGTTCAGGATCAGACCTGATAGGAGTCTGACCCAGTAGAAATGACCGGTTAGTATATCCTATTTTTCTATTGCATTTCATTCACCTTTCTTTTCAAAGAAAAAAGGTGGAAATTTGGCCACTGCACTCACTATTGTTAATTAAAAATTGCTTAGAAAAATAAATGATGAATGAAAAGTTAATAGATGAATATTTCTATGACCATTTTTTTAAATAGCATGTGTATAAGTTTTAAGTAATTTAAACAAGGCAAGCATTACTATGCAATTGATAAGTAAATATATATGCAAATACATTTAAATATGAATATTAATCTTTATTTGAATGCATTAGAATTTAAATGTTATATTGTTAAGCTGTGATTTAGGGCAATTGTTTTAATGTTGGATATAATTTTCTTTAAACTAAAACTCCAAGTAACAAAAGAACAAATCAAGTGCCTCAGAGGTTAGAATTTTAACTACATATTTTTATGCTAATCATTTGTTACTCATTACTCACAGAATACATTTTTCAATCCTATTCATTCACATATGCCCATTTTTTCCCATTTGAGAGTAAATACCTCCCTCTTCTGGAGTTTTTATTAAGTTCAGGAATTTAATGATTTCATGGATAAAATTCAACACTTTTAGTTGCCATGAAGACAAAAGTAAAACACTATATTTTAGTGGAGGTTATGATATCGTTAAGTATAATGCCAAGTGATTCTAATCACTAAACATAATATGACATTAGTACTATTATGCACTTTGTTTTGATATAAAATATTTGAGATAAACAAATTTAATAAATATTGATGTATAATCTTTTGTAGTTAATTTTATACAATTATTACGTGTAATTTGTACCTTTGATTCTACATGATTTTTTGTTGTTTTCCTTAAACTATATTAACCTAGAGAAATGATTTCTATGGTACTAGACGGTTACCAAAACAATATGGAACAATACTTGTTGTTCTAAGTAAAATAACATATACTTTTTTATAACAATACTAATTTCATATTCATATTCTAGAATAAATAAACAAAACTGGGCAAGATGCTAATAGGCAGAACATGGTACTGTATATATTAGATTGTGCCAATACTTACTGTGATCTAATCTCTCCTTCCCTTTCCTTATGACAATATGCTAGTTTTCTAAGAATCCTTATTCCTAGTGCTGTCCTGTAATATTTACTGTTCACAATAATGAAGTGTTTCAGGGATATTATTCTATGTTTAAAGTTTGTTAATTTTCTCTGAAGAGCAGGTTCATTTCTCTGCAGGTGTAGCATATGCTGTCCTTAGGGAGTGATGAAGGCATGTTTGCCACCACTACGTCTGAATTCTAAGTGGACAGCATACCACACAGATCTCACCAATTTCTAGTTTGGTATTCCGCTAACTTCCTATTATAGTATAAAATCGCTCATACACATGATATGCTTCCCACATAATGAAAAGAAAAAGGCAAATGTGTTCATGCTTCTTACCGAACTTAAGAAATAAAGCAGAACCAGCTTTCAATGCTCCCGCTCTTCCTTTTGCTTAGCCCCTCTTCCCTCAGAAAAGGACACACTGTATACCTTTTTAATCTTATTTTTTTTATTCTCTCAAGAGTTTTACATTCTACAATGAAACAGAAGATTTCTATAAATGCATTCTAATTATTGCACTACCAACACCAGAACTTGTTGAAATTTGTATTTCTTCTCCTATTTTGATGTAGTTTTCCCTCCACTAATCTTATTAATGGTTGCTTGAATGAGGAGTGTTGTAAAACTACTTACTGAGCTGATGGAAGTTTATTGGTGTCTGCATCCTCACGGACATGACAGTCTCTTCCTCAGCACTCATTAACTGTCCTTAGTCACTTGTTGCATGGGACCTCATGAGCTGCTCTTTAATTCATGATGAAATTGCGCCAGATCCAGTCTTGTTTGGATCTTACAACTGTAACAATTTCATGAGTGTGCTATTTCTGTAATGTGTAGAAGATAATGTGTCTTTCTTTACACATTTTTTCTAAATTATAATGTTACTCATTCTTGTCTACTTTTAATGAGCTGAAATCTACAAATGACATTCAAGCAAAGTCATTGCTAACTATATTATTATGTGCTCTTTTATAACTGCCACCCTATTATTTTCTAATCCAACCCCACTGGATATATACTCAAAAGCATAAAATAAACTATAATCATGAGCCTACATTATTATAGTGTATTAGTTTAATCATGTCTTTGCTTGTAAAATGCACCTATGAGAACTGAATGAAAAACATTGCACGTGTGCATGCATGCTTAAAAGCTCTAGGTCACCTATCAAAAACTTAGTACAATGACATTTTCCACAAAAAAACCCTTCAAAATTTGGCTAAATATTAGAATAATCTTTTTATGGTTATTAGTATTATAACTTGTGCTTCTGCATTTTATGCTTTATTTTTCTATTTTCTATTTTGCCATATGAAAACATAACTATATCCACTACTTCTGTTTTTGTTATTTTGTCTTTTTTTTTTTTTTTTTTTTTAACAGAGCTGAGGACCGAACCCAGGGTCTTGCGCTTGCTAGGCAAGCGCTCTACCACTGAGCTAAATCCCCAACCCCTACTATTTCTGTTTTTAAATACCAACAAAATGAAGGAATGTAATATATTGATTATTTAGTTACATCAGATATCTGATACTTTCAGTATTAAAAATAGGTAATAATAAAAAATAATAATAAATCAAAAGTTGTTAAATTTTAACATATAATCAGATAACCAGTAGCAAAACAAAATAAAAATGAAGAGAAGCAATTCATAAACCTACGGATCTCCATGAGTATCACTGAAGTTCATCCATTATGAATAAGATTAAAGCAGAAAAAAGATAACATTTGATAAGAAGAGGATTCCATAAAAATATTCTTTTGTTTCTTTTTAATTAAAATGTACTTAAGGCTTCGTATTAATATGATATATAAGCAATTTGTCCACATCTTTAAAATAGTCTCATACAGTCCCTGTCACGTAGCAGATAGTCATTGTATATCTACTAAAAAATCACCCGGTGACTGAAAAACATTCATTAGATGCATGCAGAAAATTAAATAAAAAAGTGTAAAATTGTCTTCTCTAATTTTTTTTACTTGGGTATTATAAATGAAGAGATCTCAAGGAAATCATTATTGATTTTCCATAACCCTTAGGCATTTCCAATTTTAGAATGTATTTTTCTGAAGGACGTTGGCTTGTGCCTCTACTGGTAACCATGATAACATGATATTAGTCAAAGAAAAAGTTTAAAAAGCAAAATTGAGTTGGTAGGAAACAAGGAGTTGCTCTTGACCAAAACAAAAACAGAAACAAAGCAAAAAAACTAAAGAGGTGGGAAATTTGATCAAAATGGTTGTATGAAGTTCAAAAAGTTCAGAACAGTAATGCCAAAACATGTGAGAAATACAATGTGGCTTATATTTATTTTCTTATATTTTACATTTATTTATTGTGTTGTAGTTGTGTTTTTGTAGTAGGAGGACACACACACACACACACACACACAGGCATACACACACATGAAAACTTTAGGATGTTGGTTTTCTTTTTGTTCCATAATGGTCCTGATGATAAATTGGTAGAAACCATCTATATGGCCCCTGTATCTTTTTTTTTAATTAAATGGAAATTTTGAATATGAGGATCATTATTAATTAAAAGATATTCTCAGATTATTGAATAATACAGAAATAAAAGTTCATGTGTTAGAATAGGGATCCAATATCATGGTTATTCTTTATAACTATAAGCCAATGATGACTCTTCTTTTGTTGGTGATAATAGCTCATGAACAAATGCGACACTAAAAACTAGTATTTTTTTCATAGTGGGATATCAGTGAAAGTTACAGATATTAAGGCTCTCTATTTTCATGCCCATTATAAACCAATAACAAAGTTTGGCAGTAATAATATATATTTTTGTTATTTCAAATTTTATTATGGACATGACATTGCCTTGTCTATAAAATGATTTAAAATAGCTCAGCAATTTTTCATCAGAGTGTATCATGAAAATTGATCTTATTGTTTGTTTTTTGTTTTTATTGTTTTTTATTTGTTTTGTTTTTGTTTTTGCTTTTTACCAGTCAGGTTGGTTTTACCCTTAGTCTCTGAGTTGTCTAGTCTCTGGTTCCTGATTATCTAATCAGTAAGTACATGTCCTCCTATAGAATGGGCCTTAAATTGTCTTTAGTCAGTTTACTGTGCCATTAGAGACCTAGCAGGCAAGATATAGCATGGGCCAAAGGGCTTGTGTCTGTGTTTGTTACCACATTTCACTTTCAGTTGCCTGCCTAGGACCTTCTTGTACCAAAGAGCTGGGTGAAGTTTCCATGTAGCACAAAGATCAACATCACTCTGCTCAACAAGTTGTGTGGGTCTTATCCTCAGCAATTGGTCCTCTCTTGTTAGTTTATGGAGAGAAACCACTAGTCTTAGCAAAGGCCTTGGTTTTTTTAGTATTTCTATAAGGCCACATTAGTACACAACTGAATGAAAACCAGTCCCTGCAAAAAGAGATGGCCTATTGAGATTCCATAATGCCCATTTCTAGGAGTCCTGCAAGATTCCAGAAGTTTCCATTGAACTAGGTTTCCACACAGTAACAAAACATTCCATCTCTATTTTTAACAATCTCTCCTTTCACTCACACCCTCCAATCTGTCTTCCTTCCCATTCCATCCCCAGACTTCCATACAGACCTGTTCCCAGTCTGACTGTAAAATCCATTTTCATTCCCCTGGCAGATCTATACATGCCTAGAGACAACGCCTTTTTACCTAACCTTTCTGGTACTGTGGATTGATACTTGGTTATCATTTACTTGATAGCTAATGTCAATGTATAAGTGAGTACATACCATATTTATCTTTCTGAGTTTCAGTTACCTCACTTAGGCTATTTTTTTTCTAGTCTCACTCATTTGCCTTCAAAGTCAAATGTCTGAGTCACCTTTTTAAATATCTGGGTAATAAATACTACATAGACTAAATGTACCACCTTTTCTTTATCTATTCTTCTAATGCCAGGCATTTAGATTGATTTCAGTTGCTGGCTATTATGGATAAGGCTACAATTATCATGGTTGAGGAAGTAACCTTGTGGTATATAAAGCATCCTTTGGGTATAATCCCAAGATTGGAATAGCTGGATCTTGATGTAAATTGATTCCCAACTTTCTGATGCTTCATCAAATAAAAACAATGCTCACAACAAAACAGATAGGCAATTTTTGTGTGTTAAAAAGAATCAGGAAATTATTCTTAATTTAAACAATATCAAAATTGAAAATATTTGAGATAGTTTTAATTATATTTTGGAAATTTTGCTTTAGCATCAACATAGATGTAGAGATTTTCAAAAAATTCAAGATTATGTTGAATGAGGTAATTCGGATCCTGGAAGACAAATATATCTCATTCTTTGTCATCTGCAGATCCAACCACAAATCCTCAGAAGTAAGCATAGTAGAGTAACCACAGAAACTGGGAGAATATAATGAGACCATAGAGGGGAGGGGTGGTTTTAAAGTGGAATAGTAGGAGCAAGTGGATATAGGTGATATGACACAGGAATCAGAAAAAATTGTGAAGGAGAGTACAACTCAGGAGAAGAGTGAGAAGTCATGACAGAAAGAAAAGGAGAAATTGAATAAAAAACAATTGTATGATAAAATCTGTAGGATTCATTGTATTTTCACCTACTCACAAATACGTGACCATCCTTTCTATAGATATCTTAGACTAACAAATGCCCTACTACCAAACATAAAGATTTTCATAAGTTTTTTTCAAAGTGATTAACTTTATTGCCAAAAATCCATAGAAGATTGATGAAATTTTTGGTTGCCTATCAGTGAAGAGTGGGCTCCTATTGATGAGGACTGCATACATGTAGGACAGAAAATTGGGTGTCTGGAGCTAAATATGACCTGAAATTTTCTTTCCTAAGGTCTAACTTTTGTGTTTTTAACATGCAAGCTGCCATGTGAGGGACAGAAATAAAATACCTACCCAGATCAAAGACCCATGACATGTAACAATATCCATAATGCAAGATATCTATAAGGATAGGTGTTGCTAATAGTCCTCACCAAAGAAGGCTCACTTTGTAGGAAATGGAGACCATCAGAGAAAACTACAACTTGATAAAATGTTGAGATTAGTAGATAATGTGAAAACCAGACAAAATCAATACTTGCACATCATAACTCCTGCATTGATAGCACAAGGACCACCTCCAAAGAGAGGAAATATCCTAACATCTTAACATCTTCAAACTCAGATATCAGGATGTCTGCCATGAAATGTGCTCTCATATTGCTATACAAATAAAATAAGAATGGCAATAGCAGGAAACATGTTAAAGTGGAAGTGGGAAAATACTATGGTTTCTGTAACTAAAGAAAGAACCATAGACAAGAAATGAAAACTAGGGGAAGAAGAAATAGCTTTCACCATGGATGAGACCTCTTTTTAGTTGACTAGTACAGAATAATTAGCTCTGAAATCATACATAAATCCATACAATAAAAATAAATGGATTAACTATGTTGTGAGTGTGTGTATATATTTATGAGTATATATGTTGTGGATTTGTGTACATATACATACTATATATGTATATATATAAATATATAAATATATAAATACATAACTATATAACTATATAAATATATAAATATATACATATATAAATATATAAATATATAAATATATAAATATATAAATATATAAATATATAAATATATAAATATATAAATATATAAATATATAAATATATAAATATATAAATATACACATATATAAATATATACATATATAAATATATAAATATATAAATATACAAATATATAAATATATAAATATATATATGCAGCAACAACTAAGAAAGATAAACTATCAGTGTTTTAAGTATCAGCTTAATAGTGTAAAGGTATAGGTAGGATCATGGGAGCGATTAGAAAGAAGGTATCTAGAAATGGCTGGAGGAAGAAAAGGGAGAAATAGTAATGTAATTCTATTTCAAATAAAAACCTTTTTAGAAATTCTTCAATATTGTTACTTTAGAATACTGGATATATTATTTTATTTAAAATCTTTACAATAAAATATAATTTACATTCCCACAATAGCCAAATCAAACCTTGTAGCTCCAAATATTGAAGAAACTGAAATAATTGTACTACATTTTAAAATTCAGTAGTAATTTGCCTTTTATCATCTTAATGCCTTAATGTATATCTACAAAATATTATGTTAGTAGAGGACACTGTATTGCTGTAGACTTTTAAGATTCTTTGATACACTTACTAAGGCAACATACATGAGTTAAAAATCTTTATGCTTCCTACAATAACACAATCTGTGTATTTAGTTTCTTTTTTATTGATATATTTTTTATTTACATTTCAAATGAATTCCTCTTTTCTGGGTCCCCATTCCCCGCAAGTCCCATCAGGTTTCCTGCAAGCAAGTGCACAAAAGTTTTACTTTATCTTTAACTGGGTTTAATGTATGGAGGACAGAACAAGGATATGTCCTATATATGTTTATGATTCCCTGTTATCATAGACTATAACCTTTTGTAGCAAAGTAAAATAGCTTTATTTTGTCACAAAGAAGAAAAAATGATTTGTTTGCTCCAAGGTTGAAAATTCACATTTTATGAGGCGCAAAGCAACCACTTCGAAGCCATTTGAAAGAAGATTTATTTTGTGATGAAAATAAGCACTTACTATCATTTCTATGCTTTGTAGTTTTTATACTTAGATAATGAAACCTGTTAGAACCTTGATATTTTCATTTGATTTTGCTTTTTTCAAGGTCAGACAAATCAAATCACTTTTTTTTGCTGTTTTTAAATATTTTCTAATATATATTCACAAGTTAAAATTCAAACATTGTGTCTAATAAGGAAAGTAGCAAAAAGTTATAAGAAAGAAAAATATCTTCCATAGTAACTATTTTGCTTTATGAAATAGATGAAAACAGACTATAGAAAATAGTATGTTACCATGACCCATGCTTTAATGGAGAACATTTTCATAATATTTGATAATTCTAATTTCAGCAGTAAATCACATAGTTTTCCCATGCAGACTGATATGTATTACATTTTGAATGGAATTCTCATAAGACCAGGTAAATAAACTGAATTTTCTATTAATATTTTTGTTTGACCTGTCTTTTCCTTGTAGCAAGTGTGAGTTTTTATGGTCCTAATGTTACTATACATTTTCATTTCCACTTCTATAAGCTGCAGTACTATTGAGTAAATTTCTATTGTCCTTCTTCTGTGATATGACAATTAGATTTTAACCATTTCCTATAAAATTTACCTCAACATTGTATGTAAGATTATTTCCATGTAATCTAATTGTATTCTATGACCTTGTGTATAACTGCACCCACAGTTGGATATAACCACAGAAGGACATATGTAAATATCCACAATTAAAACTAAAATTAAAATACATTTCTAAAAAAGAGAATGAGACTATTCTGTATATTTCTAAACAGAAAACAAATGATATACCGTACCCAAATGACTCAAATGGACCCTGAATATATTTCAACAGAGTAGAATTGTATCGGAGCTTTAAAGTTGAAGTCAACATCCATAGTCTAAAGCCATGGTAATGTAGCAATTGAGGACTTATATTTGGATCTTTGAGACAGTTGGTACATATTGATGAGCCTTCCCACCTACTGACCGTGCATTCAGGAATTCTCATAAGAGTGCACAGGGCACCACATAAATGTGAGTCCTATAGGGATGCTGTAAATTATCACATTCCTCATTTGCTACACATACATCATCCTTGACCAATGATACCCTTATGCAAGATCTTCTTTCAAAGCATGTACCAAGTCATTCTACATCATTCATGCTTAAATCACTTCTACCATCTAAATAATGTTCTATTTTTCTGTTTAGTGATGACATCTAAGTATTTAGGTCATGTCAGTTTTCTTAAACTCTAAATATGGTTTTGACTATTATAAAAATATAAAATACTCATGGTGGCAGCCCAAACCAGTTGGACATGCTAGAGAGAATGAGAGAGAAAAAATATAAAGTGTACACCAAAATATATGGCCTACATATTCAAGAACATTTTTGATTTCACTGAATTGGAATGGAATGGCAGAACATTGTGAATAAATTGAAATTGTTATGTTTTACATGAGAAATTGTGTTTTTAATTAAACATATATAAAAACTCAGCAAAATAAATTCTAATAACTGGCTATCTATGATAAAGTTTGTTTACTTTATAAATACAGTTCTATTAATCTATATTTCAGTTCATGATATGATTATATCTGTTGCTATTTAACCATTTGTATATCACAGCATTAAACAGAGCCTCACTAGTGAGGGCTCTGCTTATTGAAGCCATGCAAATTATCAATTTAATCTCAATATAATCATTAGATATTTTTTCCTTTAAAGTAAGGAAACTAAATATTAGATTAATTTTTAATAATTTATATTTGTTGCTCCTCTCACTTGAATGTTATTTCTGACTATGTTCTTCCAGGGAACCTAGACACCCAGTCTTAAATTTCCAGCACCAGTGCACATAAGTGAAAATAAATAACAATGTAAAACATATTTATAGTAGAATCTTATTCATTTTAAAGTTAAAGATTTATAAATTTATAAAAATCAGTTAACCTATAAATAAACACAAATTTAAATTTATATAGTTATTTAAATGTATACTATAAATTTCCATATTTTAAAAAATATTTATTTGCAGTAATTGCAATATTCAAAAGTCTATGTAAATATTTTGTCATATAGGTAAAAATTTAAAGTGTTGGAGAGACTCCCCTCCATCTTGGTTCTCAGACAAAAGAGAGATCAGACACCCTGAGGTATGCAAATATAACCCATGCCCAACATCGCGGGGGTCTAAGCCAGACGGGCATTGGCCTGAACCCAGGCCCTGGGCTGTTTGCGGGCCATCAGTGTGCCAACCCGGCCAGGAGGTTGTTTTCCCAGCCCGGCACACTCACTGCCATTTTGGCTACAGACACCAGAGAGTTCTAGCAGGCAAAGACAGCTAACAGTCATAGCTCGAGGCTAACATAGAAGGGGGGGGGGCTGTCTAGGCCCCACAGGGCCTGGATTGCCCCCAAGACCTGGGCTGCTTGGAGGGCCATCTGTGTGTCAACCTGGCCAGGAGGTTGTTAGCTCAGCAGACTCTCCCAGCACTTTCAGGGAGTGCACACACTCCTCCATCCTGGCCATGTGATAGAACCAGTTAACACTCATAGCCCGAGGGGGAACTTTCCTCGGACCTTGGCCTGACTGGCTTTTGCCTAGACTCAGAGTCTGAGCAGCCAAGCTAGCCTTGTATGCACCAACACAGTTGGGAGATCAGCTGCCCAGCAGAGTAATCATCACTCAGAAAACGTCCCACAGCATACACCATCAGCACTCCCTGTAGAAGCAAACGGGCACCAACTGGTTCACAGACACAATCTGTGGCGAGGCACACTAGGGCTGCAAGGGCACCCAAGAGGAGGACAGCACATCAGCAATCTGTGACAGGGGAAACCCAGCCATCCAGTGTTGTGGAAATAGCCCTAGAGCCTCACAGGAGGCTCAAACACCAGCCAGAGACAAGACCAACTAACACCAGAGAACAAGATGGCAAAGGGCAAATGCAGAGACATTACTAACAGAAATCTAGGCAATATGGCAGCATCTGAACCAAACTCTCCAACATCAGCAAGTCCTGGTTATGCCAACACACCAGAAAAAACAAGATTAGGATTTAAAATCACTGGTCATGATGCTCCTAGAAGAACACAAAAAGGACATAAATGAATCTCTTAAAGAAATACAAAGAAACATGATTAAACTAGAAACCCTTATAATGGGAACACAAAAATCACTTAAAGAAATTCAGGAGAATAAGGCTCAAGAGTAGAAGCCAATAAAGAAGAAATGCAAAAAAAAAAAAAAAAAAGAAAAGAAAATTAAAGAAATGCAGGAGAACTTTGATCAACAGGCAGAAGTCATGAAAGAGGAAACACAAAAATCTCTTAAAGAATTAAAGGAAAACACAAACAAACAAATGATGGAACTGAACAAAACCATCCTGGATCTAAAAACAGAAGAAGAAACAACTAAGGGAGACAACTTAGGAGATAGAAAACCTTGAGAAGAAATGAGGGGCCATAGATGCAAATATCAACACCAGAACACAAGAAATGGAAGAAAGAATCTCAGATGCCAAAGATACCATAGAAACCATTGACTCAAAAGTCAAAGAAAATGCAAAATGCAAAAAGCTTGCATCCCAGAACATCCAGGAAATCCAGGACACAATGAGAAGACCAAACCTAAGGATTATAGGTATAGATGAGAGTGAAGATTTACAACTGAAAGGGCCAGCAAATATCTTCAACAAAATTGTGGAAGAAAACTTTCCCAACTTAAAGTGAGATGCCCATGAATATACAAGAAGCCTAGAGAACTCTAAACAGACTGGACCTGAGAAAAAATACCTCCTGTCATATAATAATCAAAACTCCAAATGCACTAAACAAAGAAAGAATATTAAAGGCAGTAAGAGAAAAAGGCCAAGTAACATATAAAGGAAGACCTATCAGAATCACACCAGACTTCTCACCAGAGACCATGAAAGCGAGAAGATCCTGGGCAGATCTCATGCAGATTCTAAGAGAACACAAATGTCAGCCAAGACTATTATACCCAGCAAAACTCTCAATCACCATAGATGGAGAAACCAAGATGTTCCATGACAAAACCAAATTTACAGAATATCTTTCCACAAACCCAGCTCTGCAAAAAATAATAGGAGGAAAACTTCAATACAAGGAGGGAAACTACACCCTGGAAAAAGCAAGATAGCAACCTTATTTCATCAAACCCAAAAGAAGATAACCACTCAAATATAAAAAGAACATTAAAAATGATAGGAAGTAATAGTCACTATTCCTTAATATCTCTTAACATCAATGGACTTAATTCCCCAATAAAAAGATATACACTAACAGACTGGATAAGGAAACAGGACCCTACATTTTGCTGCATACAGGAAACACACCTCAGTGTCAAAGACAAAAACTACTTTAAAGTAAAAGGCTAGAAGACAATTTTACAAGCCAATGGTCTCTGGAAATGAGCCCGAGTAGCCATCCTAATATCAGATAAAATTGACTTTCAACCTAAAGTCATCAAAAGAGACACAGAAGGACACTTCTTGCTGGCCAAAGGGAAAATCCACCAAGAAGAACTTTCAATTCTGAACATCTATGCGCCAAATGCAAGGGCACCCTCATTCGTAAAAGAACCTTTATTAAAGTTCAAAGCATACATTGCACCTAACACAATAATTATGGGGGACTTCAACACTCCACTCTCCTCATTGGATTGATCAGGAAAACAGAAACTAAACAGGGACACAAAAAAAACTAATTGAAGCTTTGGACCAATTGAATTTGACTGATATTTATAGAACATCTCACCCTAAAGCAAAAGAATATACCTTTTTCTCAGCACCTCATGGTACCTTCTCCAAAATCGACCATATAATTGGTCACAAGACAGACCTCAACAAATATAAGAAGATCGAACTAATCCCATGCCTCCTATCAGATCACTATGGAGTAAGAGTGGTTTTCAATAGCAACAAAAAGAACAGAAAGCCCACATACACATGGAGGCTGAACAATACTCTACTCAATGGCACGTTGGCCAAAGAAGAAATAAAGAAAGAAATCAGAGACTTTTTAGAATTTAATGAAAATGAAGGCACAACATACCCAAAACTTTGGGACACAATGAAAGCAGTGCTAAGAGGAAAACTCATAGCCCTGAGTTGCTCCAAAAAGAAAATGGAGAGAGCATACACTAGCAGTTTAAGGACACACCTGAAAGCCCTGGAACAAAAAGAAACTATTTCACCCAGGAGGAGTAGAAGGCAGGAAATCATCAAACACAGGGCTGAAATCAATCAAGTGGAAACCATACAAAGAATCAATGAATCCAGGAGCTGGTTCTTTGAGAAAATCAACAAGATAAACCCTTAGCCAGACTAACCAAAGGGCACAGAGAAAGTATTCAATTAACAAAATTAGAAATGAAAAAGGAGATATAACAACAGAAACTTAAGAAATCAAAAAAATTATCAGATCCTACTACAAAAGCCTAAAGTCAACACAACTGGAGAATCTGGAGGAAATGGACAATTTCCTAGACAGATACCAAATACCAAAATTAAATCAGAACCAAATAGATCATCTAAACAGTCCCATAACCCCTAAAGAAATAGAAGGGGTTGTAGGGAGCTGCTTGCCAGTTAACTGTCGTTAACTGTCGTTAACTGTTAACAAGTCCTTATTTGGGTGGAGCCTGTTGAGTCTTGCACCTTCTGCATGGATACAACCTATCAGCAATGCCCACGTGGCTAAGCCTGATTGGCTGGCTATTAGTATTTAAGGGCTGTGCTGATTCTCTCGGGGTCAGAAGAAGAAGTACAGGAGGGAGAAAAAGAAGTACAGGAGGGGGAAAAAGAAGTACAGGGGAGAAGAAGTACAAGGGTCCTAAGTAAACTGCTTGAAGAAGATCTTCCTGTGTTGCATCATTCCTTGCCAGCGAGGGTGGTCACGACAAGGAGTCATAGAAAGTCTTCCAGCCAAAAAAAGCACAGGACCAGATGGTTTCAGTGTAGAATTCTATCAGACCTTCAAAGAAGACCTAACCCTAATACTCTTCAAACTATTCCACAAAATAGAAACAGAAGGAACTCTACCCAATTCCTTTTATGAAGCCACAAATATGCTGATACCAAAACCACACAAAGATTCAACAAAGAAAGAGAACTTCAGACCCAGTGACCCAGACACTCCACTACAGAACTCCTACAGCTGATAAACAACTTCAGCAACGTAGCAGGTTATAAAATGAACTCAAGCAAATCAGTAGCCTTCCTATACTCAAAGAATAAGCAGGATGAGAAAGAAATTAGTGAAATGACACCCTTCACAATAGCCACAAACAGTATAAAGTACCTTGGGGTGACTCTTACCAAACATGTGAAAGATCTGTATGACAAGAACTTCAAGACCCTGAAGAAGGAAATGGAAGAAGACCTCAAAAAATGGGAAAACCTCCCATGCTCATGGATCAGCAGGGTTAATATGGATCGGCAGGGTTAATAGTTAAAATGGCCATTTTACCAAAAGCAATATACAGATTCAACGCAATATCCACCAAAATCCCAACTCAATTATTCATAGAGTTAGAAAGAGCAATTCAAACTCAGGATAGCTAAAACTATTCTCAACAACAAAAGAAAGTCTGGGGGAATCAGTATCCCTGACCTCAAGCAATACTACAGAGCAATAGTGTTAAAAACTGCATGGTATTGGTACAGTGACAGGCAGGCAGATCAATGGAACAAGATTGAAGATCTGGGAATGAACCCACACACCTATGGCCACTTGATCTTCAACAAGGGGGCTGAAAACATCCAATGGAAAAAAGATAGCCTTTTCAACAAATGGTGCTGGTTCAACTGGAGGTCAGCATGCAGAAGAATGTGAATTGATCCATCCTTGTCTCCTTGTACTAAGCTCAACTCCAAATGGGTCAAGGACCTACACATAAAGCCAGACACTCTAACGCTAATAGAAAAGGAACTGGAGACCCTTGAGGACATTGGCATAGGGGCAAAGTTCCTGAACCGAACACAAATAGCGTATGCTCTAAGATCAAGAATTGACAAATGGGACCTCATAAAATTACAAAGTTTCTGTAAGGCAAAGGACACCATCAAAAGGACAAATCGGCACCCAACAAATTGGGAAAAGATCTTCACCAACCCTACATCAGATAGAGGGCTAATAACCAATATATACAAAGAACTCAAGAAGTTTGACCATAGAAAACCAAATAACCCTATTAAAAATGCTACAGCATTAAAAAAAGACTTTTCACCTGAAGAACTTGGGATGGCAGAGAAGCATCTTAAAAAATGCTCAACTTCATTAGTCATTAGGGAAATGCCAATCAAAACAACCCTGAGATTTCACCTTATACCAGTCAGAATGGCTAAGATGAAAAATTCAGGAGACAGCAGGTGTTGGCGAGGATGTGGAGAAAGAGGAACACTCCTCCACTACAGGTGGGGTTGTAAATTGGTACAACCACTCTGTAAATCAGTCTGGCAGTTCCTCAGAAAACTGGGCACATCACTTCCTGCTATACCACTTATGGGCATATACCCAGAGGATTCCCCAGCATGTAATAAGGATACATGCTCCACTATGTTCATAGCAGTCCTATTTATAATAGCCAGAAGCTGGAAAGAACCCAGGTATCCCTCAACAGAAGAATGGATGGAAAAAATGTGGTATATATACACAATGGAGTACTATTTGGCCATTAGAAACAATGAATTCATGAAATTCTTAGGCAAATGAATGGAGCTGGAGAACATCATACTAAGTGAGTGAGTGATACTAATCTCAAAAGATCAATCATGGTATCCACTCACTAATAAGTGGATATTAACCTAGAAAACTGGAATACCCAAAACATATTCCACATATCAAATGATGTACAAGAAGAAAGGAGGAGTGGCCCCTTGTTCTGGAAAGACTCAGTGTAGCAGTATAGGGCAAAACCAGAACGGGGAAGTGGGAAGGGGTGGGTGGAACAACAGGGGGAGGGAAGGGGGCTTATGGGACTTTCGGGGATGGGGGCCAGAAAAGGGGAAATCATTTCAAATTTAAATAAAAATATATTGAATAAAAAAGAATATATGTAATTAAAAAGAAATGTGAAGAAAATAGTTAATAAAAAAAAAAGAATATACTTAACTCTTATAAGGACAGCCAGGAAAGAGAGATACTTAAAGAGGAGGGGGGGGGGTGAGGGAGATAATTCAATTCAGTTCACTTTGGTTCAGTGCAGGTAGGAATAGTTCAGTTTGTGATGTTCAGTGGCAGTCTTTCCATGTAAAACAATTCATTCAGAAACAGAGAGAAGCCAATTCAATTCAGATTATCTTGGGGAGGAGATTGAGCCAGACCAGCTGAATTGAACTAGCCAGAAAAACTTCAGCAAGAGCTAGAAAGAGTCACTTTATTCAGCAGTAAGCTTTGTTGGTTGAAACATGCTAGTCCGAGGTTAGCAGACAGACTGGAAGCTGAAGCCTTCAAGATCTGAACTGGCAGAAGATTAGATTGACAGGAGGCTAGAAGCTAGGTCTAGGGATAGTTAGATAGAAACGTCCTAGGGTCACCCCAAACCATGTGTTCATAAATGTTCGGCATAGCTCTCATCTCATCCCCTCATCTGAGGAAATGAACACATTTGCATTTATAAACCTTTCTAGTATCTTATTATATTTTATTTTGTTTTATTTGTTTCTCTTAGAAGCCTGATATTATATAATGTGAGACAGAAAGGGATTGAATCTGGATGGAAGGGGATGTGGGGATGGATGACCTGGGAGGAGTAGAGGGAGGGCAAACTGTATTCAGGATATAGTGTATGAGAAAGAAATCTATTTTCAATGAAATGAAAACCATGAAAGAAGGAATTACAAAATAATATCAAATGAAATAAATTTAAATTTAAACAGTAAAAAAAAAATTTAAAGTGTTATTTTACCATAGCTTTAAGTTGATGTTGAGTTATAATCATTTCAACTATAACATTAAAAATTAAGAAACAGCTTATTATTTTTTATTAGAATGGTGAATAAAATTATTATTAATTATTTTATTAATTATTAAAAATTATTAATATCAGTTGAATATATTCAGTAGGAAACTTTTAGATGTTTGCTCAGTCACTAAATAACTCAGTCAGCTAGAATAACTAGAAAAACATGTAAATTTCATATTTATATCAATATATGAACTAATAAGCAGATGCCTTAATTTTCTTAAAATTGCTTGAAGTCAGTTCTAAAATACAGATTTCTTACTCTAACAATAACTGAAGATATAGTAGTCTTGCAGGAAGCTGGGAATAGATCAACCTCATGATTCAGATATAGATTCTTAGGCATACACTCAAAGGACTCTGCATTCTACTGCAAGGAAATAGCCAGAAACTGAAAACTGAATAGATATGTCAAAGAATGTACATACCTATTACCAAAAAAAAAAAAAAAATAAATAAAAAAATAAAAAAAAGAGAGAGAGAGAGAGAGAGAAATCATGAAGCAGTGGGAGGAGAGATGGGTTATGAAACTTTCTGGGGAGAGGGACCAGGAAAGGGGATAACATTTGAAATGTAAATAAAGAATATTTCTAAATAAAAAAAAAAAGATTAAAAAAATAGTTTCAGGAGTTGGCTCTCTTGCAAGCAATGTGTCTCAGGTTGGTCTAGTCATCGGTTGGTTATTCCCTCAATCTCTGCTCCATCATACTTGCATTTCTTGTTGTAGGTACCCGAGGCCTGAGGCCTGCAAAGATTGTGACGCCATACAAAGCAATGTATAGGTCTGTTGCCAAGGCAACGGCTGCCATTTACCCAGAATTCCATAGCCCACCTTTACCTGTAATTATGTCACCCCAGGTGGTATATAACTGAACAGCGCTCCTTTCCCCTCTCTTTCTTTCTCTTCCCCCTTTCCTTCCCGCCGGCTACCCCTTCCCCTTCTTAAATAAAGCCCACGTGGAGCTATCTGGTCTAGCGTGTCTCATTGCGGTTCACAGTTCCACCGCGGCCCGCAGCCCGGTGACCGGGGTGCGCACATGTGGGCCCAGTGAGTAGCAGCAGCCACAACGCAGGGAGCAGACATGACATTCGAGTGAGCACAGAAATCAACGCAGGAACCAACACTTGTAGGCAGGAAAAATTTGGTGTTGCAGGTTTTATGAAAAGATTGTTGTCCCCTCCCTCCACTTGTGAGTCTTGTTTTTCCCCTGAGGCATTGGCCACTGATCTGTCAAGACAAAGAGAACCAAGTCAACTAATAGGATTTCAAACAGCCCATAAGTACTAGTAGTCATTGGCTAAAAGCTATGCTACTGAGATGCCTCATTAGCATTAGGAGGCATTCCAAGAGTCTCAAGTGCTTGCTGGTGAGTTTGTACCATGAGAAAGGAAACTGAACCTAGAATCTCATCTGGCTACATGACATTCCTCAGGTAGATGATATTAGGGTTTTCAGATCCACTGACAAGGTCAAAGAGAAAAAAGTCCTGTTGGTAAAGGACTCTGCTCTGTACTAATTGTTCTAGTACCTAGAATTTTTCTTCTGTCATAGAATATTGCGTTACCCATGCAGGCTTATCAGTTGGCCACTTTTAATGTAGGGCAGTTAGTAGCTTGGAAAGACAAACACTCTCTGAGCTTATGAACAAACAGTGACTGTTCTTGATAATACATTCTAATATTTTTTTTCAGAAACATTCTTTTATGCTATGTTTCTGAGATTAGAGGAGTATTAATCTGAATCTTCCATTGCTGCAACAAATCCATAAATTCATAGCTACATTAGCCACAAATGGGGCTCTGATTTTCCTATTTGTTCTTCACACCATATATAATAGACTGGTCTTGCATTTTGTTTTACCTTAGCTAAAGTTCCAATATCTAGATGTTGAATATTTAATTTTTGAAGAGGCCAATCTGGATGCCAAGATTTTGGTGAGATTATTGTTACATCTGTTCCTATGTCTACTGAATCTTCAATTTCAATTCCATTTAATTTTATTTCAGCTTTTATTTTTGATCATTTATTGTATTTCTAGAAAGTCATTCTTTTCTGTTCTCTCTTGCACTTTTTATTTTATCTACTGAAACTATTCTGACATTACTTATATCCAAAGTAGTGTTATTTTAAACAACAAACATTAAATCTTTTAATTGCTCTATGGCTGAATTTCTCTAACACTGTCAGGGAATGATTGAATTGAATTTGCTATTGAGGCCTGCAGACCTCATCGCCCCAGGGTGTTTCCCAATGGCAAAGGTTAACCTTGCCTCTACCTTGTTGATCTGCATTCATGACTTCAGTGTTAGCTTTTGCTGAAACCTCTGCACACTCCTGAAGGCTGGGATCTCCCTTTTGGCTTATATCTAGAAACAACATTGTTTCTAGGAACACTTTATCTACAATCCCTTTTCAAATGATTTTGCTTACCACAATTAAAGTATCTTCATTTTGACTTCTTTCTTTAAAATTTTCAAAATTATTCCTCCTATTAGATTAGCATCATAAATATTAGTTCTCTAATCCATTTCTCTATTGCTGCTGACCTTGCCTTTAAAGATTTAATCACCCTTTTGCATTCTGAATTAGCATTTTCAAAAGACAAATATATTATTAGTTGCAGTAGTTGTTTCACTGTGGGCATGGTATTTAACAAACTCATCCTAGCTGCCTGTAAGTAAGTCTTCTCCTAGTGGACTTCATACGATGATGTAGAATGCTCAACTCCTCTTGTACCATACCTGCCTAGATGTTGTCATGCTCCTGCCTTGATGATTGAAATGAACTGAAACACTGAGCCTGTACTAAGACACAGGTGAAGACAACAGAGAATATGAATGACTCAGAAGATTAGAACAGATTTCCATAGTGACTTTAAGGCCAAGCAGAGCAATTCAGTGAAAAGCTGAGTGAAACCCAATTTAACCAGTTACACTGACAGCAGTTTTGAGTGAGAATAGCTAGTTAAACCAGCCAGCAGAGTTCCGCAAGAACTAGAAATGGTGAGTTTATGTGGCAGTAAGCCTCTGAGACAATTACATTGGCCAAATAAAAGTTACTTTATTATACATTTATGAAAGAGCTTATGGGACTTGCGGGGAGTGGGGACCCAGAAAAGGGGAAATCATTTGAAATGTAAATAAAAAATATATCAATAAAAAAAAACTCTTACACTTAAGAGACTAGAACTTTTGCTAAACTTGGTTAGATTTTTATGGAAATACCTTTTACACTTAAGAGACTAGAACTTTTGTTGAAATTTTAATGTACCTTCAGGTCACTTAAGACTTAAAGAGTGATTACCTTACTGTGTAATCAGCCTGTTTGTGTAACCTTCTTCTAAAAGAACAATATAATATCCAATGTTACTTGCTTTGGATATTTCAGGCAATAGACTTTTAAAACCTAACTAATGCATAACTTCTAATTTATCTTTGGTATTCTTCCATGTCTCTGACACAGAGAGCAAGGCAAGAGTTTAATGATAATTGTGAAAACAAATACAACGTCAAATGTGAAGCTATAAAACAAATATTGTCTGTGAATGTAGAAGTCATCATGGATTTTGTTGGTTTCCAGGAATGTTTCTTTCATAGATTAGTTGGTTTCAGGTGAAGTCAGTGACTTCTTCGATAGTAAATCTTCATGAAAAATTTCTGCATATTCTTCATTCTTTCCCTCATGGAGACATCCTGTCCTGTTCAGTAAAATAAGAGAACATGGCACTTTGCTAGGAACAAAGTCACAGGATGGTATTCAGGAAGGCACAAATTCAGACACATAAAACACATAGGTTAAAGATAGGCCAGGGCTTTTGATTCCCAGGTTTGGAGATGAGACCACCATTTTCTCTCTGGTGACTGTGCAGGTGCATATGGCCAGGAGTGCAGGGAATACAGGAGGGACAGAGCAACTGGGGCAGGGTTCTTCCAGGCTCCTACTGCACACAGAAGCTAGGCTGATGAAGTCTGAGGATTTCAGGGAGGACATAAATAAGTACCTTAAAGAAATACCAGAGAACATGAGCAAATAGGTAGAAACCATTAAAAAGGAAACACAACAATCCATTAAAGAAATACAGTTGAAAAATGGGTCAAAAGGTAGAAACCCTTAAAGAAGAAACACAAAACTCCCTTAAAGAATGACAGGAAAACACAAACAAACAAGTGAAGGAACTGAACAAAACCATCCAGGATCTAAAAATGGAAGTAGAAACAAAGAATCACAAAGCAATCACAAAGGGAGACAACAATGGAGATAGAAAACCTTGGAAAGAAATCAGGAGTCATAGATAAAAGAATCAACAACAGAATACAGATAGAACAGAGAATATCAGGTGCTAAAGATACCATACAAAATATTGACTCAAAAGTGAAAGAAAATGCAAAATGCAAAAGGCTTGTAATACAAAACATCCAGAAAATCCAGGAAACAATGAGAAGACCAAACATAAAGATTATAGGTATAGAAGGAAGGAAAGATTTAGAACTTAAAAGGCCAGTAAATATCTTCAACAAAATTATAGGAGAAAACTTCCCTAACCTAAAGAAAGAGATGCCCATGAACATAAAAGAAGCCTAAAGGACTCCAAACATACTGGACCAGAAAAGAAAGTCCCTGGCACATAATAATGAAAACACAAAATGCACTAAACAAAAAAAGTACATACACAATGGAGTACTATTCAGCCATGAGAAACAATGAATTCATGAAATTCTTAGGCAAATGGATGGAGCCGGAGAACATTATACTAAGTGAGGCAACCCAGACTCAAAAGATGAATGATGGTACTAATAAGTGGATATTAACCTAGAAAACTGGAATACCCAAAACATAATCCACACATCAAATGAGGTACAAGAAGAACGGAGGAGTGGCCCCTTGTTCTGGAAAGACTCAGTGAAGCAGTATAGGGCAAAACCAGAACAGGGAAGTGGGAAGGGTTGGGTGGGAAAATAGGGGGAGGGAAGGGGGCTAATGGGACTTTCAGGGAGTGGGGGTCTAGAAAAGGGGAAATCATTTGAAATGTAAATAAAAAATATATCGAATAAAAAAATTAAAAAAAAAAAGAGTAAGGGGAAAAGGTCAAGCTACATATAAAGGCAGGCCTATCAGAATTACATCAGAATTCTCACCAGAGACCATGAAAGCCAGAAGATCCTGTGCATATGTCATACAGACCCTAAAAGAACACAAATGCCAGCCTAGACTACTATACCCAGCAAAACTCTCAATCACCATAGATGGAGACACCAAGATATTCCATGATAAAATCAAATTTATACAATATCTTTTCACAAATCCATCCCTACAAAGGATAATAAATAGAAAATGCCAACACAAAGAGGGAAACTACATCCTAGAAAAAGCAAGAAATTTATCTTCTTTCAACAAACTCAAAAGAATATAACCACACAAACATGAAAATAACATCAAAAATAACAGAAAGCAACAATCACTATTCCTTAATATTTCTTAACATCAATGGACTCCATTCCCCAATAAAAAGACATAGACTAACAGAGCAGATATGTAAATAGGACCCAGCATTTACTGCATACAGGAAAAACAGCTCAGTGTCAAAGACAAACACTACCTCAGAGTAAAACAATTTTCCAATCAAATGGTCGCAGGAAAAAAGCTGGGGTAGCCATTCTAATATCGGATAAAATCAACTTTTAACCAAAGTCAACAAAAAAGATAAGGAAGGACACTTCATATTCTTCAAAGGAAAAATCTACCAAGAACTCTCAATTCTAAACATCTATGTTCTAAATGCAAGGGCACCCACATTCTTAAAAGAAACTTTACTAAAGCTCAAAACACACATTGTACCTCACAGAATAATTATAGGGGACTTCAAGACCCCATCCTCAGCAATGAACAGATAAGGGAAACACACACTAAACAGAGACACAGTGAAACTCACATAAGTTATGGACCAAGTGGGTCAAGGACCTCTACATAAAACCAGATACACTGAAAGTAAAGGAAAGAAACTGCACAAGAGCCTTGAACACAGTGGAACATTTCCTGTACAGAACACTAATAGCTTATGCTCTAAGACCAAGATTGACAAATGGGACCTCATAAAATTACAATGTTTCTCTAAGGCAAAGGACACTGTCAATAGGACAAAACGGCAACCAAAAAATTGGGAAAAGATCTTTACCATGCCTACATCTGACAGAGAGCTAATATCTAATATATACAAAGAACTCATGAAGTTAGACTCCAGAAAACCAAATAACCCTATTAAAAATGGGATACAGAGCTAAACAAAGAATTTTCAATTGGAAATCCATTTGGCTGTTCCCCAGAATATTGGGCATAATACTACTGGAGAACCCTGCTATACCACTCATGTGCATATACCCAGAGGATTCTTCAGCATGTAATAAGGACATATGCTCCACTATGTTCATAGCAGCTTTATTTATAAAAAAACAGAAGCTGGAAAAAACCCATATGTCCCTCTACAGAGGAATGGATACAGAAAATACGATACATTTACACAATGGAGTACTACTCAGCTATTAAAATCAATGAATTCATTAAATTCTTAGGCAAATGTATGGAACTAGAAAATACCACCCTCAGCGAGTTAACCCAACCACGAAAGAACACACATGGTATGCACTCACTGATATGTGGATATTAGCCCAGAAGCTTGGAATACCCAAGATACAATTCATAAACCAAAAGGAAGCTCAAGAAGAAAGAAGAACAAAGTATGGATGCTCTAGTCTTTCTTAGAAGGTGGAAGAAAAATACCCACGAAAGAAGATACAGAGGAAAAGTGTAGAGCAGAGTCTAAGGGAAAGACCATTCAGAGACCTGTGATCCATCCCATATAGTTACCAACCCAGACACTATTGTGGATGCCAACAAGTGCTTGCTGACAGGAGCCTGATATAGCTGTCACCTGGGAGGACCTTTCAATGCATGACAAATACAGAGGGGGTCACTCTCAGCCAAACTTTGAACTGAGCACAGAGTCCCCAATGCATGAGCTAGATAAAGGACCCAAGGAGCTGAAGGGTTTGCTGTGCCACTGGAGGAAGAACAATCAGAACAACCCAGTATCCCCTGAGCTTCCAGGGTCTAAACCACCAACCAAAGAATACACATGGAGGGACTCATGGCTGCAGATGCCTATGGAGCAGAGGTTGGCCTTGTTGAACATCAAAGGAAGGAGAGGCCCTTGGTTCTGAGATGACTAGATGCCCCAGAAGAGGGAAATGCCTAGACAAGGAAGTGAGAGTGGGTTGATAGGTGGGCAGGTGGAGGGGGATCGGTTAGGGCATTTTCATATTGGAAAACAGGAAAGGGGGACAACATTTGAAGTGTAAATAGAGTATATATCTACAAAAAATACATAAAAAATAAAATAAAATGAATAAAGAAAAAAGATCAGGAAAAACAAACAAAGCTATGTACTAGTATAGGTTGTGAAGGGAACCATGAAGAATTAAAACTTAACCTTGTATTTGTTCAAATTGTCTCAAGAAAAAGTGTTTTCATTTCTATTTTAATATGATCAGATTTAGTTAGGCTGGGTGCTTCACACTTTGTGCATTTCTGCAACATCAACCAAACATGGTACCCGAAATTGCAAGGAGATACGGCACAAACTTTCACATCAAGGCAGGCAAGGCATCTAAATAGAAATAAATGTGTCCCAAGTACATGCAGAAGAGTGAACAATATTCTCCCTCCCTCTTTTAGGAGTGCCACAAGAATACCAAGCGTGACAATCATAACATACATTCTTAGAGGACATAGTTCAGACACATACAATATCTTTGATTGCTGTTTCAGTCACTCTGAGACTATATGAACCCTGCCTAGTTGATTCTGTGGGTCATGTTCACATGGTGTCTTTGATCCCTCTAATTCCTATAATTCTTCCTCTCCCTTTTCTGCATAGTTCCTATGGCTTCTCCTAATATTCAGGTTTGAGTCTCTACATCTACCCTGTCAGTTGATAGATAATGACTCTCTGATGACAATTGACTCATTATACTTTTTAAAGATAGAAGTTATTCATAATTATGACTTTTGTATTCCTATACATGTAGTCTCACATAAAGTAGATATCAAAGAATCTTGTCATTAATTGAATCCATAATTGAAAACATTGAAATAGTGTATCAGAAATGATTGGAGCACTTAATGAAAATCCACATGTCTTGTGACATATTAAGTAATTATACTAAAATGAAGGAAGGCAGAAATAAAAGTTCAACTGCATTGTAACAAGGAAATACTTTATTTCTCTACTTCTTTGGCAAAATATATCTTGGGATTGAAAGAAATAAGCAAATTCAATGAAATTCAATGAAAAATATTTCAATGGTATACTCTTGATCTTTTCTTACTTGAAAACTTTTTTGCTCTATTTTTATAATCGTCATCATCATCATTTGATTTATGTCTATTCTTCTGTAAGAGCAAAGACTCTATCTGTATACCTGAAATATAATGGCATGTTAGTATATGGAGACAAATCTTGGCTGACTGAAAGCATAGAACAAAAATTGAATTGCTGTCAGTGTGACACTCAATACCCATTTTATGCAGAAATGCCCTGTGGGGGTAGTCATTGCATAAGAAATATTTCTAATTTTTCTATAAATAATTAGGAACTCAAATAAAAGGCAAGGTTTATTTAGAAGGAGATAGAAAAATCATTTGTTATTGTGAACCTAACTTCCTTATAGCTTTTCTGAAGACTCAAGCAGTCTGCTTTGGGTGGACAATAAGGGAAAATGGAAAAGTGACAAAGGAAGACTGAACATAAAATTACTGGTAGTGGTTTTGTTTTGAGATGAGGATTAATTCAACACATGTAGGAATGATTTTCAAAGGTCGTGAAACATTTTTCATAGGAACTCCATTTGATGAGCCACTGAAGTTAGATATGCTGTGTATCCATATGTAAATAAATCAGATAAACAATAAAGGATTAGTCATTTAGCATGTAAAGTTATTCCATGTCATAATTACTATATTGTCATTATTTTTATTTTTTAATTTCAGGGTTCCGAGTGTGATGGTTTGAATAAAAATAGCCCCATAGATACATAAAGAGTGAAATTATTGGAGATGAGACCTCTATGAGTAGATGTGACCTTGTTAGAGGAAGTGTGTCATTGGAATTGCCTATGAGGTTGCAGAAGTTCAAGCCAGGCCCAGTGTCACTCTCTTTTCCTGATGCCTACTGATCCAGATGTAGAACTTTCAGCAATTTCTCCAGAACCATGTGTGATACTATGCTTCCTACCATGAAGATAATGGACTAAACCTCAGAACCTGTAAGGCAATCCCTATTAAATTATTTTCTCTTGCAAGGGTTGTCATGGTCATGGTATCTCTTCATAGTAGTAAAACATCAACAAAAACAGTATTTGGTACCAGGGACCAGGATATTGATGTGATAGACTGGACTTTGTTAGGAGGAGTATGGAACACCTTTGGATTTGGCATTAAAAAATAAAACTGATTGGACAGGGTTGGAGAGTTGTTCCAGTTGTTAACAGCACTTGGTATTGTTTCTAAGGTGCCAGTTTAATTCCTAGCACCCACATGTAGGCTCACTACCTCCTCAAACATCAGGATGTATGGTGCATAGACACACATGGACACAAAGCACTCATATACATGATAATAATAAAAATATAAAAAAAGAAATATATGATTGGACATTTTGAGGTGGGCCTAATGGGCAACATGAATGAGCATGGTACTGAGGGTGATTTGAACTGTGGGGATCTCCTTCACGAGATTCCAAATTACAATAATATTAGTATATGGCCTAGAGACCATTCTTGTGACATTCTGGTGAATAATGTGGCCGCCTTTTCCCCTTTTCTGAAAATTCTGCCTGTTGTTAAATTGAAGAGTTTTGGTTAATTACATCTGCAGAGCAAATGCAGCCTGGTGTAGACAGTGTCTGTGGTCATACTGTCCATCATCCTCAAATCTATAATGAAAAGGAACAAACTGATCAAGGAAAACTATAAAGTGTAGTTTGTGAAAAAAATGTACCAGGAAGTATAAACAGATTAGAGAAAAGCCTGATTCTCAGTAGAGTACTAAGAATGCTAAGCTCACAGCAAGATGACACCCAGCTAAGTTTCCAACTTATGAAAAGGAATTAAGGAAAAGCTTATGGCCTAGGATGGTGGTACAGACTATTAATTCCATTACTCAGAAGGCAGAGGACATTTGATCTCTGATTTCAAATCTAACCCGGACTACAGAGAACATTCCAGGACAGCCTATCTTAGGCAGTGAAGAAAAGTGTCCAAACAGAAAGCTAATGAGAATTTAGCTGAACTAGGCAGCCATGCTCTATCCCTAGAAAGCAGTAGAACATTGTAGTTTCAGTTAAGTAGTTCTCTTTTTAGAGTCAAGGATGCAATAATGGAGTTCTTGAGTCTCCATCTAGGGCTGAAGGAAGTCTCTGAGGCTAGCCATTGCAGGTCTGTGCACCAGTTCCAGGAGATCTTTTGCCCAGCCCAGCAGGAGTGTTCAAGTGAAGGGGAAAGGGCACAAGAAGGGAGGGTGAAAGGCCACCACCACTGCTGATCTTGTGCTGCTCTTCTCTTGGCTACCACCATGCTGCAGGTCTGAGCCTGCTGAGGGCTTGGCTAGCAATCAGAAGTGCAGGGGAGCTTTTAGCATGGAAAGCTTCAGGAAAACATTTTTGTCCCAAGATATGTTACAGCTCTTATTGACAGATGCTCTCAAGTGATGGAGTAATTCTCGCACATCTTTATTCCTTCTGGATAGGATCTTATATACAGTTTTAGGGTGAGTTTGTTCTGAGATGCTAGGGATGCTTCATCTGCATATGGAGGCACAGCTTGTACATGACTGATGGTCACAATTCTTTCTTTTGGGATGGGTACAACTACATGACAAGGGCTTGGTGTCCCTTCAGTTCCTCCAGCTTTCAACACAGCTCAACCTTACCAGGTTTTCCTCTCATGGTCCACTTCCCCACAAGGCATGTGTCTGAGGTGTTCCTGGATGGTGGCCCAGAGAAACCATGCATGAATCTATAATGATACAGCTTGTCTGGTCTTAGAGATCCTAAATTGATTGGGATTCTAGAGTGTGGGACACCTGCTGAGGAAAGCTGATAACAACGAGTTCATCTAGACCAAGAGAGAAAACACTGTGCTGCCCTCACCAAAACTGAAAATAATTGAAGACCTGAGGACTGATTTAATATGGGACATGGAGATGTAAAGTCTGCACTTCGCCTTGCTGCTATTCATCTTGTTTTGGTCCTGTATTTCTTCACTATACCCACTTTCCCCTATTTTGAAACAGTAATGGAAATTTGATGTGGCTTTTTTTGTTGGAATTATGTGATTTGCTTTTTTATTTTAATTTTATAAGGGTCAGAGTTAAGATGCTAACATAACTCTCTGAAGAGTCTTTGGACTTTGGACATTTGAAACAGGACTGAGAATGTTAGAAACTATGAAGACTTTTGAATTTGAATGAAATTTATTTTGCATTATGATAGCTTTAAACCTAAGGGGGTCAGATTCTAGAATGTGGTGATTTAAATGAAAATGGTCCTCATAGACTGATTGAGAGTGATACTATTGGAAGCAAGACATTGCTAGAGTAGATATGGCCTTGTTGGAGGAAGTATGTCTACAATGGGGTCTGGGACAGGGGTGTTGAGGTTCCAGAAACTCAAAGGAGGCTGTGTGTCACTCTCTTCCTGATCTAAATATAGAGCTTTCAGGTAATCTCCGTACCATGTCGGCCTGCAAGTTGCCATGCTTCCTGCCATGACAGCACTGTACTAAAGCTTTGAACCTGCTGTGGTCAGGGTGTCTCTTCACAGCAATAGAATTTTGATTAGTATGCCATGAAATGTTCAAAGTTAATTTAAATAGACTATTACACAGGGAAAGTGATTGGGGCTCAGATTCTCAATATTGTTCAATGGTAGTGAGCAAAGCACAGATTATATATTTTTGTCATACACAGACATTTCATCTTCTGTTGATGACATTGATATTGGGAATTAGAATAAGAGATGATGATGGGGTTTTGCGTTGAGGAAGCCAAGACACAAAGAAATTTATCAAAATGTGAAAGGCTGGGTTAGAAAGAGGAGTGGAGTGGGCATGAACTTTTCATGTGAAAATTTAGATGTACTTTTGGTGAAAACTTTTCCATTGTTAAATATTTTTCTGTTGGTCAGGAGCCGGGACAGAAGAAAGCAGAGTTGAGCACAGGAAGAGCTAACAATTTACCTGATGATTTTCTAAAGAACACCAGGATGAAACTGCTTTGAGGAAAGTGACTGAGAATGGGTGAGTGACACCAGGCTTAGAGGAGGCAGAGCATGTCCCCACAAAAGCAATGGCAGCCAAAGTAAGGGACAAGACTGAAATGAAGTTTTCAGAGTTAACATGGCTGCAAGCGATACCATGAGAGATGCCACTGTCATCTGCTAGCTACCTTTGAAGTGTCTTATCAGGCTTAGAGGATTCAGGTTCCTGTGGCTATTTATAAAGAACCAAATAAACAATCATATAGGAGTGAAATTGTTTCAGGATTCTTGAGAACACTTGGACTTACTCTTTGAAGAAGCTTTCTGCCTTTGGCAGTCTACCATTTCTTGGCCAGGAACATTCCCTTTGTGACACATGTTCCTGTGTAGTTTTTGCCAGAGGCATTCCCTAACAACAGAAGATTTTAAAACTTTCATCCTTTTTCTCTTTTTCCTTCGCTTTCTCGTCCTCTAAGTTTATGTTCCCCCATAAATAGAGGAAAGACAAGGATATATAGAGAGATTCTAAACATAGATTCTTTCTCTTACAGAAACATTCAGTTTTTAATTAGCATAGACTAAATAGTTGTATTTATATACGTATCTTATGTCAATCAACCACATGCCATTCTTTGAGATATGTGACATCTATAATTTAATATTTCTTCTCACACAAAGACACAAACATGTATGTTCATTTCTCTGGTTCAGAATCTGGTTCAGAATCAGGATCAGTAAATTTTGAGATTTTTTTTAGCATAATTCATACCATTTCTCGATTCAAATTGCTTTCATTAGATATTGTTACTTGTTTTCTTTCTGATTTTTTAAAAAATTTTTACTTGTACCTAATATAGGTCATATTTATATATAATATATAAATATGTCTAGATTGGTTTTGAGAAGTAAAAATAACCAAATATAACCAGGAAAGAATATTTCTGCACTTCAGGAGAATTCTTGTGACACAATTTTCAATCTCCAGCCATGTGTATTTATAAATGACTTGACTTTAAAAAATTTTATTCAAGTGATATTATAATATTATTGAAATCTTTAATAACTGGCATTTTATGTTCAGTAGGGTATTTAATAAATAATCCTTATAGCTTTTTTCAAAGTTTTTGAGTACCAAATTTGAGTACCAAATATGATTCCATTGGAGAGGCAAGAGGAGAGTCTATTAAAGTCATTATCCTAAAGTATTTGTTTTAGTACTGAGGGGAAAGCATCCCCCAATAGAAGCCTTGCAGCTCTGTCAGGAATGGTTTTCCCAAAACAAGGATTGCAGCTCTAAGCAGAACAGCTTTCCCCAAAAGAGTGTTGGAGCTCTGAAGGGAAAGATATCCTGGAATTCCAGAGCCATTACACAAGATATTTATTGGGAAAGAAACAGAAGATGGCTGGTTCTGCTCAGGCAGCAAAGAAACAGAATGGGACAGAGACAGAGACAGAGACAGGTTTATGTATGGTTTCTTGGTGTGGAGATTTCCAAGATGGAGATTTCCAGAGTGGGGATGGATGGGATTTCAGATCCTGAAGGACTGGTAGATTTCAAGCCCCATGAAATGAGTTCAGACTTTATTCTTTAGAAACAGTTCCAAGACTATTTCACCTCAGTGATGTTGGTCTTCTATTAATCACCGCTAATTTCTTAGTTTCAACTGACCAGCATTTATTGTTCTAGTAAAGCAAAGGTTTTATTTTATCGTTTCTGGTCTCTAGTAATCCCAGGTAAATTTTTAGCCCAAGATGACCAGAATCAAGACTTCTTCATTTCAAAGGCCTGGTAGAGTCATGCTTCCCTCTAAAATTTCACAAGCCAAATTCGATCATCTGTACTGTCTTAATGTTCTTAGTCTCCAAGCTCCAACAGAAGCTGCAAGTGAGCTCACAATGCTCAGTGGATTTTCTAGCCCAAAATTCTAAAGTCCTTGCACAATCTTTCCAGAATTATGTTAGATCTTACACAGCAATACATGAAAATACCAGTACTAATACTAGTGCTGAAAAGAAACATCATGGCCAAAGGCAACATGGAAAAAAAGGAGGAATTGTTTATTTCACTCACAGTTCCATATAACATGTTCATCATCAAAAGCAGTAAGGGCAAGTCCATAAGCAGGACTGAAACTTGGAGGCAGGAACTGATACAGAGGCTACGGAGGGATGCTGTTTATTGGCTTGCTCCTTATGACCTGCTCAGACTGCTTTGTTAGAGAACCCACAAAGTGCCCATGGGTGGTCATACCTACAATGGGCTGAGCCCTCCACATCAATTACTGATTAAGAAAATACCATGCAGGCTTGCCCAAACTACCATCTTACTTACATATTTTCTTTTTTTTATTCAATATATTTTTTATTTACATTTCAAATGATATTTTCTTATATGAGGATTGCTTCTCTCTAGTGACTCTATTTTGAGTCAAGATGACACAAAACTACCCGGAACAATCTGTTTATAGAGACTATTTTTATGGTTGTTAATTTTGTTTGTTTGTTTGTTTGTTTGTTTGTTTGTTTTTCGAGACAGGCTTTCTCTGTATAACTCTGGATATCCTGGAACTAACTCTGTTGTCCAGGCTGGCCTCGAGCTCAGAAATCTGCCTGCCTCGGCCTCCCAAGGGCTGGGATTAAAGGCATGCACTATCACTGCCCTGCAAGGCTATTTTTATAAAGACTATAAAAAACTAATTTTTTATTGAGCTAGATGTTTGGGTTTATTTATACCTATCTCATTTTTAAATTCATATCATCTTTTGAATGAACTTTTGACTTGATGTTAGGCAGTAGTAACATCTACTACTACTATAATAGTGAACTCCTAATATGTTGCTCAAATATACATAAATGGAGTTTGACTTATCCATCAAACCATAAAATAGGGCATAGAAACACTTTATTTTAAATGAATGTCATAAATATAAGACCAATCTCTTGAAGTCCCACAACTAAGCACATTACCTAATACAAATGCCCCTTCTTTTATTATGACATATCCACCAAAAGAGAGAAATAATTATGATTTATAAGTGACCAATCATACATAATTTCAGAGAAAACTAAACAAGAACATCAACATAGCCTCCTTCTCATAAGTCAATAAATAACTGTGGGTGAAAGGAATCCATTTGAAAGATGTGAGACCACATACTGGCTGTGGATTTGGTCTGCAAGGAGACATGATCACAAACAGATCCACGGACTACCACAGACTACTGCCACTTCTTTCATCACGTATCCAGAGAATTAGAAATAAATAGAAAAAATGAGTAAAATTCAGTGCCAACAGTGTTGTTCTTGAAGTCTATTGGTAGGGTTTAGGGAGACAGCTCAGAGATTAAGACCTACTCTGGCTTCTTTTCTAGAGAACCCTGGTTCAATTTAAATCACATTTATGATAACCATCTTTATCTCCAGGTCCAAAGGATACACAATGCATTCCTGGCCTCTGTGAACTGCAAAAACGTAAGTGATGTGTAGGCATTTATGCAGTGAAAGCCTGCATACACACAAAATAAAATTTAATAGTTAAAATTAGAATGTATGTCTTATTAGTACTGTCACATCTTCAGAATAAACTTGATAAATGAACTATAAAATGAAATCCAGTCAGACTGTGAAGATTCAGTGTCTTTCAGGAATGTTTACCTAAGGATAACAGCCAATGAGTCATGACCACTCTAGATTCTTTTTTAGGTGAAGAGTAAATTATATACTGTAAATAGTTATATCATATTAGTGATTACTCAAAAGTTTTTTTTTCCAGTTTGATAAGGCATCTGTGGACTGATAAGAGATTTGGTAATAATTTACAATATTGATGATAGATTAAGTACTTCATTATATAGATGGAAAATATCCTTCAATACCCACCTTAGTAGTTGGATCCTATTATAAACCTAATGTAGTTTACTAGTGAGTACAGAATTTCAGAGAGCATTGGACGAAATATAGTAGAATTCAATAGTTTTAAGTTGCTGTAAAGTAACTGAGTTAATAAATGTATAGCAGGTATAGCAGGTATTATTTATGCCTAGAACATTAATTAAAAGTCTAATTTTCAAGCCAGGCATGGTGGCACATGCCTGTAATCCCAGCACTTGAGAGGCAGAGGCAGGTGGATTTCTGAGTTCAAGGCCAGCCTGGTCTACAGAGTGAGTTCCAGGACAGCCAGGACGACACAGAGAAACCCTATCTCGAAAAACAAAAACAGAAACAAAAACAAAAGTCTAATTTTCAAATAGTTTTAAAAGAAAAATAGTTTTCTTAATTCTTTTATAGGAACATGCATATAAATTGCAGTGACTTACAATTTTGTAAACATTATCAGTAAAAGATGACTTTTAAATGTCCTAGACTCACAGGAATCTAATTTCATTAAATTATGAAATTATACTCAAAAGAAGGTTAATTATTTTAGGAGTAATGGTTGTACAAAAGCAAAATTGTATTTATCTTTAGTAGAAATACATTGTAGTAATGCAACTGTAAACCACATAAATCAATACTTCTTTGGAAAGTCTGTAATCTAAAGAGTGATTGGGGATGGGGAGGAAGATCAGTAAATAAACTTACTGCTTTTCCAGAGAATCCAAATTTGGTCCCCATTGCCCTAGTAAAGTAGCTTGCAAAAGCCTGTAAGTAGCTCAAGGGCATCTGGCATCCTCTCAGTGCCTATGTGGGCATACACACATGCATAAAGAAAAACATTTTAAATGCAGAAACTTGAAACTTTCACGCCTGAGAACATGAAAGAGCAGTCAATTCAACAAAACTCAAAAGCCCAGTATAGAAATTGTTCATGGTTTAAAGTAGACTTCTTGAGGTACCCTCTCTCTTTGTACAGAATATTAGGAAAAAATACAATCAAGGGTTTTAAAGGAAGCATAAAAATATGGTTGAAATTGAGACAGATAAAGAAGGCCTGAATAAAGCAAGATATATACAGTGCGGCAAAGGTAGCATGGTGATTAATGACACAGCCTTTGCAATCACACTGGCTTCATTTCAAATAAATCAAATCAGGCCTGCAAGCTGTGTCACCTTGGACTAAGTTTCTAAGTGTTCTTGCTTTAGTATCCTAATTTGTAAGATAGGGATATCATCATCTGTCCCTCATGTAATGACAAAATTTAAATGTCAGAATATATGTGAATGCTTATCAGAGATAAAGGCTCAGACTGATTAAGTGCTCAGGAATGGCAGTTAACAGAGGCATGAAGGGGAAAGGCAATACTATAAAAATGCTGTAAATCTGCTTCTAAACAGATTTTTGGTTTTTGCTTCGTGAATTCTACAGAATGATTTCCACACTACGTGATTTATCTAGCACAAAGTGAGAGTTTCACATACTGTGCACTTAAAAATTACAGCAAAGTACCAAGTACCTTTTCTAAAACTCCTTTATAAAGAGTTTCTTTCCTGGAGATTTGAAAGTATTTGAAAAACACTTAATGCTAACTTTTTCTGTGACATTTTTAAAAAATTACTTTTTAATACTCCTTGTTATCTTTCATGCCTAAGCAATAAAATATTTATTCTATAATACCTATCAAGCATAGATAAAAAAAATTATTCAACATTGTTGAAATTCACTCCTATTAAGGGATAACAGACAATTCCAGTTTTGAAGGGGTATCGCTAAGATGCCTGCGACACAAGCACTCACAAAATGCCTGTGCAGGCCAGTTGGTGACCATACATAACTACAGCTGTGGAGGCAGAAATAATGGTCTCTGTAGAGTGAAGTAGATAGCCAGCTTAGCTGAACTGATGAGACAGTTTCTATGAGAGAAAATGCCTCAATAAATAAGGTGGAAACCAATCAAGGAGTAAACTAGAAGATGACATTTGACATGATAATTCACATACACATATTTTCTTACATACCTACCCTCTTATATGTGCACATGTGCACATACACATACACACACACACATAATCATGGCAACACACACACATACATACACACTATGAAATTAAGAATAACATATTTAAAAAAGTGCTTAGAAAAAATTTGTTATATTTTCAGATGACCTCTTTTCGTTACCATTTTTAAGAACACTAAAAAAATTTCAGAATTATAGCTAATTAGCAGTGTATTAAAGGTTATTTTTATTTAACTTTTTACATGTGATGTAATTTGTTCATATACTTTCTCATCTAACAACTCCTTCCAGGTAAGTTTCACTGTTCTGTCCTTTCAAATTCACATTCTTTCTCTCTCTCTGTCACAAAATTAGTAAAATCAGAATATAAAAGCAAGTGAAAAAATACACTAAGGCAAAAAAAAAAACCTATAACAAATCAAAAATCACACACCAAAATGCATACATAAATTATTTTGATCATTAAATTTCAACTAATATATTAATTTAAAAAATCAGTTTGTGTGTGTGTGTGTGTGTGTGTGTGTGTGTGTGTGTGTGTGTGATGGGTACCTGCTCTTGGGCATGGAGTCAGCCCTGGAGTGTAATTGCTATTCCATTGACATTTTATTTAGGAAAACCAATTTTCCATTAACAGTAAGGATTAATTGCTACTATCATCTTCCTTAGAGATGAGACTCTATTCATTTCTCCTTCTCAGATCTCACTTATCTTTGCTTTTTTCTTGTGTCAGTCTTGTGCTTTCCACAGTACATGTGAGTCTGCAAGTGCATCTCTTCTGTTGCCTTGGAAGACAATGCTTCAGTAGAGTTAGATACCATCTCTGGAGGGGATGGCTTGGATAAAATCCTCCCATTTAGTGTTAGGTGTTCCAAAAGCACTAATCTCTCTCTCTCTCTCTCTCTCTCTCTCTCTCTCTCTCTCTCTCTCTCTCTCTCTCTCTCTTCTCTCTGTCTCTGTCTCTCGCCCTCACCGTCTCCTCTCGCTCTCACCGTCTCTCTCCCCTCCCTCTCATTCTCTTTTGCAATTGTCACTTTCTATGTTAATTATCATTTACTCAACACAGAAGCCTATATGAAGAAATTTGAACATTTCTCTAATCCATAGGTATAACAACGTGTCACTACAAGTCATTTCATTGTTTTGTGCTTTTAAAAGAATAAAAATATATCAAATAAAAAAAAACAAGAAAAAAAGGCATTTTAACACAATCAAAAAAAAAAATAGCAGCTCCCCCCACTCCAGTATCTCTGACCTATCTAGCCTCAGGTTCTAGTACAGTTTATGAGTGTCAGGTATTGGTTCAATCTCATGAATTAGCATTTAAATCCAATCAAAATGTGCTTTGTTGTTCCTAAAACAGTTTTAACATGATTTTCTAGTATATCTTTCAGTCATGCTGCTGTATTAGGGTTTGTATCTTGGTGAATCTGGTGATTACTTTATTACTAACTATTATGCCAAGTACATTCCAGCATCATGCCTGCAAGTCAGTAGGGGTGGCTCTTCAGGTTTATATCTCTATGTTAAGGCATAGAAATGATGCCTTTTAAGAAGAGGGATGGCTCTATTATCAGGGTTTGGAGTGTAACTTACTGTTGTGAAAATAGAAACAGCATGTGAAGTTTGTGGGGATGTAGGTTCTAGTGATCATAAAGCATTTTTGTTATAAAAGGGCCTCTTTGTCTGGGTCGCCATTTTGAAGCGGTTGTGACCTGCATGCTGGCTGTTTCTGCAAAATAAACTATATACATTTTGTGTCTGGGGTCTTATGTCAGCAACTCTTGAAACCTAACACCGTTTTACACATGTATGTGTTATTTTAAAAACATGAACCTCTAAAAATATTGTTGTTAAAATAATCTCATCCTTTTATATTTAAGTTTCAAATTTAAGACGTTCTTATAAGAAAATTACTAAATTTGAAGTAATAACTTTCCAAATATAGGAATATATTTTCCATTATATTGATTAGACACACTGGCATTTTCCAATGTTCAACCAAAATTAAATAATGGCAATAGATACCATAGAAATAAAATACATAAAGCAATGTATTAGGTAATATTATGAATGAAGTAATATAATATAAAGACTAAATAACACCCAGGTAAACATATTCCATAAATTATGATTGTATAGCCATTTCCTCCAATATTAAAATCTTCCATCTTGAAGGGAAGCTCATTAAAGCACAGGTGCTAAAAGGGAGGTAAACCAACAGGATATTTTAAGAGAGGATGTTTTCAGTGAATTGAAACAACAGACTTTCCCTAGGGGACATCAAACTTCTGCTGTGAAGATAAATAAACTTAGCACATAAGCTACTCAAAATGGTATCAGGAAATCCCTGGAAATTATCAGATTCAACAGACCCTCCATTCCCATATATATGAATTCAGTAAGAACAGATCAACTGACTATGTTGAAAAGGCTCAGACTAGCCACCCAATCTGGAAGAAGTACAAGGGAAGGTTGTCAGACTAACTGAGATACGTGGAAAAAGCATTCTCTTACTTGATAAACTTAGAGATGGTTGTGGAGCACGCTCCAGGTTTCTAGTTCTTGAAATCCATTGTCCTTGCTAATGTTGGCTTTGGTGCTATAGAATTGTAAGTAACTCTCACTCATACTACTATGAGCAACCTCATTAGTTCACCAAGTGGAACTTTTGTAGCATTTGCATTCTGGTTAGTCTTTGATGCCTTATCTTGGATATATAGACATTTTAGTTCTATATTTTAAATTTCTTCCTAGAAAGAATGTTATACAACCTAGTAGTTAAGTCAGTGTGAAGTGACCTGTATTGGTACAAGACTCTCTAAACCTAAGTTCTCAGCACAAAGGAGATAAATTTTCCCAGATGGACAAAGGTCAGGAAATAAGAGACAGAGGAGATAGAAGATGATGGAGAAGAAGGTAGGGAACAAGGGAGAGGGGCAGGGATATTTGTCCTAGGCAACAAAGAACTACCTCTGGATAAAAGGGCTCTTAGTCAAATGGTAGCTTAAAAGGGTAAAAGAGAAAAATCCATGTTAGAATGAGGTGTTTAATTGTGAATAGGCAGATTAATTAAGGTAGACAATAGGGAGCTTTAGATTAATGGATGTTAACATTTTGATAGTTAGAATCTGCTTGTCAGCCTCAGGGGAAGGAAATGGCCAAAAAGGGAACAGACTGTGTGGCTATATTTAAGAATGTAATCTAGGGCTTCTATGAACATAGTGTAACATGTGTCCTTATTACATGCTGGGGAATCCTCTGTATATATCCCCAGGAGTGGTATAACAGGGTCCTCCAATAGTATCATGCCCAGTTTTCTGAGGGACTGCCACACTGATTTCCATGGTGGTTGTACCATCTTGCACTCCCACCAACAGTGGAGGAGTGATCCTCTTTCTCCACATCCTCACCAGCACCTGCTGTCTCCTGAGACTTTGATCTTTACCATTCTGACTGGTGTGAGGTGAAATCACAGGGATCTTTTGATTTGCATTTCCCTGATGACTAAGGATGTTGAATATTTCTTTAGGTGCTTCTAAACCATTCGATATTCTTCAGGTGAAAATTCTTTGTTTGATTCCCTACCCCATTTTTAATAGGGTTATTTGACTCTCTGGCGTCTGTTTGAGTTCTTTGTAAATGTTGAACATTAGCCCTCTGTTGGATGTAGGGTTGGTAAAGATCTTTTCCCAATATGTTGGTTGCTGTTTTGTCCTATTGACAGTGTCCTTTGCCTTACAGAAACTTTGCAATTTTGTGAGGTCTCATCTGTCAATTCTTGATCTTAGAGCATAAGATATTGGTATTCTGTTCAGAAAAATTTCCCCTGTGCCTATATGCTCAAAGTTCTTCCCCACTTTTCTGTTAGCTTCATTGTGTCTGGTTTTATGTGGAGGTCCTTGATCCACTTGAACTTGAGCTTAGTACAAGAAGATAAGAATGGATTTATTTACATTCTTTTGCATGCTAGCTGCCAGTTGAACCAGCACCATTTGTTGAAAAGTCTATCTTTTTCCCACTGGATGGTTGTAGCTCCTTTGTCAAAGATCAAGTGACCATAGGTGTGTGGGTTTATTTCTGGGTCTTCAATTTTATTCCATTGATCTACCTGTCTGTCACAGTACCAATACCAAACCAGAAGCCGGAAAGAACCCAGATGTCCCTCAACAGATGAATGGATACAGAAAATGTGGTACATTTACACAATGGAGTACTACTCAGCTATTAAAAACAATGAATTTATGAAATTCTTAGGCAATGGGCAGAACTGGAAAATATCACGCTGAGTGAGGTAACCCAATCACAAAAGAATGCACATGGTATGCAGTTACTGATAATTGAATATTAGCCCTGAAATTTGGAATACCCAAGACACAATTCACATATCAAATGATGCCCAAGAAGAAGGAAGAACAGTAAGTATGAATACTCTGGTCCTTCTCAGAAGACAGAATAAAATATTCACAGTCGTGGAAAGAATGGGAATTCAAGGTCCATATCTAAACATAGTAAAAGCAATACACAGCAAACTGGTAGCCAGCATCAAACTAAATGGAGAGAAACTTGAAGCAATCCCACTAAAATCAGGGTCTAGACAGGGCTGCCCCCTTTCTCCTTATCGTTTCAATATTGTACTTGAGGTACTAGCTCGGGCAATTAGACCACATAAGGAGGTCAAAGGGATACAAGTTGGAAAGGAAGAAGTCAAACTATTATTATTTTCAGACGCTATGATAGTCTACCTAAGTGACCCAAAAAACTCCACTAGAGAACTCCTACAGCTGATAAACAACTTCAGCAAAGTGGCAGGTTATAAAATCAACTCAAGCAAATTAGTAGCCTTCCTATACTCAAAGAATAAGCAGGCTGAGAAGGAAATTAGGGAAATGACACCCTTCACAGTAGCCACAAACAGCATAATGTACCTTGGGGTGACTCTTACCAAACATGTGAAAGATCTGTATGACAAGAACTTCAAGACTCTGAAGAAGGAAATGGAAGAAGACCTCAAAAAATGGAAAAACCTCCCATGCTCATGGATCGGCAGGATTAAAATAGTTAAAATGGCCATTTTGCCAAAAGCGATCTACAGATTCAATGCAATACCCATCAAAATCCCAACTCAATTCTTCACAGAGTTAGAAAGAGCCATTCTCAACTTCATCTGGAATAACAAAAAATCCAGGATAGCTAAAACTATTCTCAACAACAAAAGAAATTCTGGGGGAATCAGTATCACTGACCTCAAGCAATACTACAGAGCAATAGTGTTAAAAACTTCATGGTGTTGGTACAGTGGCAGGCAGGCAGATCAATGGAACAGGATTGAAGAACCAGAAATGAACCCACACACCTATGGCCACTTGATCCTTGACAAAAAGGCTGAAAACATCCAATGGAAAAAAGATAGCCTTTTCAACAAATGGTGCTGGTTCAACTGGAGGTCAGCATACAGAAGAATGCGAATTGATCCATCCTTGTCTCCTCGTACTAAGCTCAACTCCAAATGGGTCAAGGACCTCCACATAAAGCCAGACACTCTGAAGCTAATAGAAAAGAAATTGGGGAAGACCCTTGAGGACATCGGTGCAGGGGGAAAGTTTCTGAACAGATCAATAAAGTATGCTCTAAGATCAAGAATTGACAAATGGGACCTCGTAAAATTACAAAGTTCCTGTAAGGCAAAGGACACCATCAAAATTACAAATTGGCAACCAACAAATTGGGAAAAGATCTTCACCAACCCTACATCAGATAAAGGGCTAATATACAATATATAGAAAGAACTCAAGAAGTTAGACTCCCGAAAACCAAATAACCCTATTAAAAATGCGGTACAGAGTTAAACAAAGAATTTTCACCTGAAGAACTTCATATGGTGGAGAAGCATTTTAAAAAATGCTCAACTTCATTAGTCATTAGGGAAATGCAAATCAAAATAACCCTGAGATTTCACCTTACACCAGTCAGAATGACTAGATGAAAAATTCAGGAGACAGCAGGTGTTGGCGAGGATGTGGAGAAAGAGAAACACTCCTCCACTGCTGGTGGGGTTACAAATTAGTACATCCACTCTAGAATTCAGTCTGTCGGTTTTCAGAAAACTGGGCATGTCACTTCCAGAAGATCTTGCTATACCACTCCTGGGCATATACCCAAAGGGTACCCCAGCATGTAATAAGGATACATGCTCCACTATGTTCATAGCAGCCCTATTTATAATAGCCAGAAGCTGGAAAGAACCAAGGTATCCCTCAACAGAAGAGTGGATGCAAAAAATTTGATATATATACACAATGGAGTACTATTCAGCCATTAGAAACAATGAATTCATGAAATTCTTAGGCAAATGGGTGGAGCTGGAGAACATCATTCTAAGTGAGGTAACCCAGTCTCAAAAGATCAATCATGGTATGCACTCACTAATAAGTGGATATTAACCTAGAAAACTGAATACCCAAAACATCATCCACACATCAAATGAGGTACAAGAAGAACGGAGGAGTGGCCCCTTGTTCTAGAAAGACTCAGTGAAGCGGTATAGGGCAAAACCAGAACAGGGAAGTGGGAAGGGGTGGGTGGAAGAACAGGGGGAGGGAAGGGGGCTTATGGGACTTTCGGGAAGTGGGGGGCTAGAAAAGAGGAAATCATTTGAAATATAAATAAAAATATATCGAATAAAAAAAAGAAGAGCAGTGATGGTAACAGCAATATCAATAATGAAAAAAAAGAAGGTGAGCAGAAACTGAGGGAAAGACCATCCAGAGACTACCCCACCTAGTTATCTATCCCATATACACTTACTAAACCCAGACACTATTATTAATGCCCACAAGTACTTGCTGCCTGGAGTTGGATATAGCTGGCACCTTGGAAGCTCTGCTAGTGCATGACAAATACAGAGGAGAGCACTCTCAGCCAGCCATTGAAGTGAGCACAAGGTCCCCAATGGGGAGCTAGAGAAAGGACTCAAGGAGCTGAAGGCATTTGCAGTGCCATAGGAGGAACAACGATATGAGCCACCCAGTACACACAGTGCTTGCAGGAACAAAAACATCAACAAAATAGCACACATGGTATTACCTATAGCTCCAGATGTATAGGCAGCAGAGGATGGACTTGTTGGACATTCAAGGGAGGATAGGCCCCTGGTCCTGGAAAGGATGGATGCAGCAGTGTAGGGAAATACCAGGAGAGGGAAGCCGGGAGGGGGTTGTTGAGGAACAGATAGCTTATGGAACTTTCAGGGAGGGGCAGTAACAGGAAAGGGGAAATGATTTGAAATGTAAATAAAGAATATATCTAATAAAAAATAATGTAATCTAGGGGGTTTTAGAAAGGAAAAGGGAACAATGGAAGTAAAAGGCCTGACAGAAACATGTTTGTCATGTCTAGAATGGCCAAGACTCCTCAGACTGACTTTGGAGAGAACTCTATGCAGAGCTAGGGCAGCTGCTTGAATTTAAGGCTTGAGGTGGACAATGTGGAAATAATGGGTCTATAAGAGAATGAGCACAGAACTGGAGATAGATGGGCTCCATCGGAAGAAAAAGTGTGCATATCTGAAGGTGGCTTATGCACACAGCTAAGCATAATAAAACTCTTAACAATAAAATATTGTGAATAGCTGACTGTGATTAAAATTCTAGAATTTTTAATCATATGCAAGAAATATGGTGAAAGGAGTGAGTTGATGAACTTTGTATTTCAAATACAAAGTAGTAAAATTGGGTATTATTTCTATTTCATAAATAAATTTAACTTCTAGGTTTGTTTTAAGAAATTAAATTTAACCTCAAAATATTTCATGCCACCATGTATATAAGCACATGAGTATAGTCTTTAAAAGGAGCCATGCCGTGTGTGTAAAAACAAGAAAGTAGATAGTCTTCAATTTTACACAGTTGGTTCAATGCTCGCATTTCTCTTTGCTCCTTTCAGGAGAACTGTTTAAAGTGTTCATGAATTCTTTTAAAAATGTTTTATTATAGTGTATTTATTCACTGTGTTTATGTGGTAGGCGAGTATTCTTGTGTAGATAGGATGACACCCATGTGCCACAACATATGGAATGCATGTAAGAGATAATTTATAGTATACAGCAGTATATATTTTTTCTGAAAATATTATCATCCCATTATCCACTAAAAGTTTATATGCTAATGAAACTGTGATGCTGCAGCTTAATATTAAAATAGATTTCATATTTGAAATGCATGTGTGCAGTTGTGTGTTTGTGTGTGGTGTAAATATGAAAATAAAAACCTCTTTTGCTGGCATCTGACAGAAGGTATAAGAAGGCTTGCTGTGAAGCCTGGGATCCTGACGTTTCTCCTCAGTACTGTGCAGTACAGAGAGAGGAGGACCTCTGGAGCTTGTCTGTTTGCTTCCAGGCTCGACGTGCACTGAAAACCTTGGCTAAAGAGGATAATGGCAAGACTTCTACAAAAGGAAACCAGATAATCTCCGCTACCATCTTACACACACTTACACACACACACACACACACACACACAGGGAGGGAAACAGAGAAATAGAAAGAGAGGAAGGGAGAGAAAAACTACAAACTATAATGATAGGATATTCATTTTGAGTTATAGCAGAAAAATATAAACACTAATTTCCATTTTTGCCACAATAGCTCATGATTAGACAGAAACAAAACACAAAGTTGAGTTGATAGGAGGCATCTGGGAGAAGTCGAAGGAGAAATATATCAAAATATATTGTAAAAACAATTTTGAATAAAGCATGCAATAAATAAAAGTAAATAAAAAGTAAATCATTTTTAAAAAGGAATATAAAGCCTGTGTCCACTCGTTCTGTAATAGAGGGTCATTTTAAATGGAGTGAAATGTCCCACAGAAAGAAACACTTTCAAAGCAAAACTTTCAAAGAAAACTGGTCCTGTGAGGAAATGTTTGGCATTTAAATTAAAATGTGGTCTCAGCCACAAAAGGATTGATATTATTAGTGCCAGGTATTTTCAAGTGTGGTAAATCTTTCTGTCTATTCTTTCTTCTGCACTGTATTTTCGTTCCATTTAGCTGGAGATGGTCTGCTTTTCTTTTGTCTACCTATACCACAAGAAGAAATTGTCAGACACTCTAGATGATTTTAAATGGTCCAAACAGCATGCATGACAGTGTAATAGGATATTGGATATCTAGAGAGTGTTTGTTCCAAACGTTGTTAGTCTTGTTTTGAGGTGGTATAAATGGCTAGCTGCTGTTACAAACTTATTCACTGACTTGTCAAAAACTCAAAAAAACAATTTGTCAATTTCACACCACGTCTACACATTCTTTTTATTTGTCCTGTGTTATCTGACTATCATCCCCTCACACTAGTTGTGATAGCTACAATGAAGAGCTAAACACTTAAAGAAAATGGATGGAGGTAGGTTTTACTTGAAAATGTAATTTAATGCCTAACAGGATTCTGTCATGAGGAATCTTTGTAACACAATACTGATAATTTTTTCCCCAACTTTACTGTCTTTCTGTCAACCTAGCAAAGAACTTTGAGAAATTTGCAAACACTTAGTAAATATTTTAAAATTAAAACATAGTTTTATAATTATAGGTCACATGCAACAATGAAATTATTATACTTGTACATGATAAAGAATAATTCATTGTCATAGTCACTTTAAATATTTCTTCATAAGAGAATTAATCCTCAAAGAAAGAAGAAGCTGAGTATGATCTATTTATACTTTAAAAAACATTGTACTCTATTTCGTGCTAAATATAGTCTCTTCAAAATACATAAAACTTTACTTTTGTGTTCTTTTTCTTTAGGAATATCTTTGGGGAGAATCGGACTATCAAGATAAGTAGGGAACTATTATATGCCTTTCATGACATTTTGATTGTTTAACTAATGTCAGTCTAGATATTTCAGATATGCATGTAATTTCCTAAGAACTGGAAGTTTAAACCACCAGTGAATATAGTCTCTGTCACTTTTAGTCACAGGCTGAACTGAAGAATATGTAAAAATTGGACGGGTTTAATCTATATATCTTAAAACAAAACAAAATAGTCATAGCACTATCCATAAAATATTTTAAGGCTGATCACAGCTCCTGATGACATTAAGGAGAAAAAAAAAAAAACAAGGAAATTTGTTATCTTCAATACAGAACAGAGCATCATTCCTCATCAACACTGGTTAATTTAAGTCAACTCCCTAACTACATGTATAAATAGGAAGTACTAATCAGAAGGAGCAGACAGATGAAATGTATTGAAAAGCCAACCTTTGCATAGAGAAAAAAAATTAAATCCTCTATTTTCAATATGTCATTATTAGTTTGAGTGTGTGTGCACATATGTGTGTGTATGTGTGGCATGTGTGATTGCACATGATATAACTCAAGTGTGATGGCTTTAGGACAATTAAGGAATTTGATTGTTTCATTATACTATGTAGATTCAAAAAATGTAATTCATGTTTTATGTCCATTTCTGAAGATGTCTTCAGAAATGTTACAGAAAACTACAACCAATCAAACTTCAGAATTGTTGAGTCCAGTCCAAATGAAGAAAATATGATTCCATCACCCGAGGTTCAGAGATCATTGCTTAAGAGGTAGTGGTAGGATTGTTAGAGCTAGAGAAACAGGAAATTTGCTGAGAATTTGTGTTCCCAGAAATCGTAGAAGCTACACACATAAAATCTCACCAATATGATTAACATAGCATGAACTATACAGAAACAATCACAATAGAAACCCTAACATAAACGTGGAAAGTCTCATGAGGCTTAAAGCCAAACATATGAATTACAGTTAACAAAGGAAATCTGTGAGTCGAAAAAAATAGTCTTCCCTAAGTAGCTGCATACAAATTGTTATCCAATACCAAATGGTTGGATCTGAGAACTTATATATTCAAGTAATATTATACATACTGGACATATTTCAATTATGTATTAAGGAAAAAAGATATGTATATTAAAAAACAGGCTATAAATTAGAAATAGGTTGAGGAAATATATATGGGAATGTTTAGGGAGGGTGAAAGGAATGAAACAATTATACAAATATATATGGTCAAAAAATAAATAAGAAGTGATAATAGAGTTGATAATATGAGAGAAAATATTAAGGACAGAGATAGAATATTTTGTATAATCAAATACATTTTCATATTATATATATATATGAATATATATATATATATTCATTTCTAAAAGTTTCAATTGACATTAAAGAACAGATCAATGACAGTGACTATGACTGTCAGTGCCAATGCCAAAGTCAACTGACATGGCCACAAGGAATAAGGCTCAGGTTGTAGGGATAACATCAAGACTGCTGCTGTTATTGAGAGCAATCAGAGTTTTTATTCCTTTAGCAGAAACAGAATATAATGGCAATGGCCAAGATCAATACAGTTCCAGTTGCCAGAGTACAATGCAAGTCATACAGGGCATATAAGATAAATTTCTAAGACCACTTTTTTCCATCATGTTTCCATGCGTTCTTGATTTCTAGGGGAACATACAGAAAAATAACAAAATACTGAATGCTTTCACTGCTTGAGATCTGCATTGGTCTTTCCAGAACTGAAGAACAGGCATATTGTATCCCAGAATCCATAAACTCTAAACTATGTAAAACCTATGACAAATGCCTCTCAAAAGTTTTAGCCTAGGCCAACTTTATTATTCCTTGCATGTGAGAAAACTAGATTCTGTAAAAATTTATACTATTATAAATATTTAGATAAAAGTACATTGTTAGTGTGTCATGAAAATCATTAAGGTGAGATTTGACTTATGTTATTAATTTTATACATTCTATTAGTCAATCTTGCAGTAAATAATTTGAAATACCTGCATTGAAAGGAAAAAATTAATAGTCCATAAAATATTTGATCACAAATTTATAATGTTGGAAAATTAGATAAATATATTTGAATTCATAGTAGATAATGTTGTATGGAAAATGTATACTTTATGCTTTAAGAAATAAATAGATACACTCGCTTTTTAAAATAACAGAAAACAAGTTGGAGTCATGCAAGAGGCAAAAACAAGACTATACAATTGAGTTGCTCAAGACCTTCACTCTTTGTGTAACTCTCCAAAGTTATGTACAAAAATCGCAATGGACTTTGGATCTGGGAATGACTTTCATAGCGATAAAATAGACATACAAATGGCAGACTAAAATGTGAATCAGAAAGAGGATATAAGTCTCTACCCTTTAGTTCAGAAATCATTTTCTATGGTTAGGGCCATATGTGCGGATTTTAGCTTTTACTCTTTCTGCTGAAAGAGTGAACATTTAGAAGAGAATTTCACATCTTTACCTTAAACAGCTTTTAGTGTCTGCATGGTACTTTTTAATGTATTCATGAAAAATGTTATGCGTTAAATATTTATAATATGCTGACTTGGTTTTACTGAATATTTTAATTTTGAAGATTCCTGTAACATTTTTAGAAACATTGTTATATGCAAATTGATTAAATATAACTCCAAGAATATCCAATAAATTTTATTTAAATTTACTTAATTTGCTATTGTATAATAATAGTTTTACTTACCTATTAATATTCAAATTTCAAAATATAATCAATATACTCTTCAAAATATGTATGCATATTTGTGCATAAATGGCATATAAAAATTTTTCAATTTATTGTGAATTAACTGTTGAACTAAAATTGAAATTATAAGAAAAACATTTCATATAATTAGAATAATATATAAATATATAAATAAATGAAAAACCTTATGTGTTTATATAAGTTTATGTATACAGTAATAATGTGTAGTTATGGGGAAAAGCCTACTGCAAAGATAATCTTAGTATATTTGTAAATTATTGAGATTTTATTTTATTTACTTAGATATGTTATCCTTCAAACATGAGAAATAATAAAATAAGAAGGTATCATTTAAGATGATAGTATCTCAGCTATATACTTTTAAAAGAATTGCTATTATATAGTCAATAAGCATTTGTTACAAGTGGGAAATTACTTTGAATATCATAATATTTGTGCACTCAGATACTTCATTAGAAAGCAATCAATCCCTCCTTATAATTACACTGAGAATAAACAATTCAAAATTTTATGTAAATTAACTATAGACATATAATTTTTCCAAAGTTATGAAAATAAAATAGCATTATTCAATAGTTTGGCAAGCAGATGAATAAATAGCTTTAGGGCAAGCATTAATTTAACATCTAGGTTTTATACTAATATAATACACATAAACTAACATTTTATTATAGAAATGAATACACTACAAATTACTTGTAAGAGTAGTGTATCTTTTTGCTATTGATCTCAAACATAAATTTTATTCGCTAATAAACACAACAGAATATATTTTAATGTATAGAAATAGTAGCACTTTTTGAAATTTGCATTTTATATAATTAATAGTGATATCTTAAAATTGATTGCTTGCTATTCAACTAGTATTTATAGGGAAATGATAGAATGTTTAAATTATACTATCAGCCTATCAGAATAGACAATATCAAAGGTCAGTACACATTACTTTTTATGTTTTTGCAAACACAGTCATCCTCTCCCAAAATATAAACCATGTTTATGTTCTCTGTTCAAAAGTTTTTTGAAGATTTATTAATTGTAAGTACACTGTAGTTGTCTTCGGACACACCAGAAGAGGGCATCAGATCTCATTAAAGATGGTTGTGATATACCATGTGGTTCCTAGGATTTGAACTTAGGACCTCTGGAAGAGCAACCAGTGTTCTTATCTGCTGAGCCATCTCTCCAGCCCATGATGCTGAACATTTGTTTAGATGCTTCTCAGCCATTCAAGATTCCTCAGTTGAGAATTTTTTGTTTGGCTCTGTACCTCATTTTTAATAGATTTTTTTTCCTTGTTTTTCAGAGTTTACCTTGTTGGGTTCTTTTCAGATTGTTTTTCTACACCATCCAAAATCACATGCCTGGAGTGCCACAACCCACAGTAGGCTAGGCCCTTCCACAGCAAGTAGTAATAAATGACATACCATTGTGATGGTGACAATTCCTCAAATGAACTTTCCTCTTTCTAAGTGACACTACTTATCACACACACACACACACACACACACACACACAAACTAATCAGTATAAATACTAAATTTGCAAATAATTTTTATATTCTTGTTTTGAGTCACATTGCAAACATGAGACTTTATATACATTGAGTGGTTCTATTGGGTTTTCTGTCCTAAAATAAAATGTAAAAATAATTTCTGTAGAGTCCACCTCATACATTCTAACAGCAGGTTCCCTGTAAGGAGAGATGGGTATAGGAATGGGGGCAAGAGAAAACACATGGAGAGACACAAAAACATGGCTTCTGGTTCAAGCCTCCATCTTTAATTCCTCTCTCCCCGATACAAAGGCAGGCCAATTCCCTCCCCCAAGGCTAGAAACCGGTTCTTCTTGTTCTTCAGTGAGGCTGATGGATCAGGTTGCTGACTGCTATTCTTTTAGAACAGTGGGCTGGGGGAGGTAACGGATTTCCACATTATTCTCTCTTCCCTTAAGATCAATGTTCTATCAATATTTGAAAAGTCTCCAGCTGAGGACCTTACTACTTTTATAATGTCCGTAGGAATTTATAAGGAATCGAAAGATTCAAAGCTAGAGTCCACATATGGGAGAAAATATGCTATATTTCTCATCTGGGAACTAGATTGTTACTCCATATAATTATTTCCAGATTAATCCATTTATTTACAAATTTCATAATTTAGATTTTCTTTAGAGCTAAGTAATATTCCATTGTTCAAATGTAGCAAATTTTAATTATCCTTTCCATACTTATGGACAGCTGAGTTATTTCAAGCTATTATGAATGGAGCAGCAATTAACATAGGCAAGTACCTCTATAAGATCTAATGTAAATAAAAATTCCCTGATGATGTTTAAGGTATACAGTGATTATATTACTTTATCAAAATAGTAATGGTATATTCTCCCCTGTGTACTTTGAGCTGTTGAGCCAGCAGTTTTAGATTTGATAATTATGCCAGGTACCACATTTATCATCCTATGGATTGAGATATAAATCCTAACAGAAAGTTGTTGTTTAATTTCATGATGCTCAGGCTACCAGTGTCATTCTAATCATCATTATAGCTAGTGACAGGATACACACATGGGAAAGATTGATGATTACATTTTTCCCCTGGATAATAATAGTATGGAAGAGGTTAAGTGGGGTGGGAAGTTGGGAGGACAGGGTCAAAGAGACATAACGGGGAGGAGTAGCTAATACTCAAGGCATTTCAAAATAATCTTCATGAAATCTATTATTGTTGAGTCTTTCTAAAATATACCTGTGTATAAAAAGGCTTTAAATATAATAATGCTATAATCAGATGACTATGCCCTTTTATAAAGTAAACAAATAAGCAAGGACAGTAATGCTACAATCAGATGACTATGCCCTTTTATAAAGTAAACAAATAAGCAAGGACGGTAATGCTACAATTAGATGACTATGCCCTTTTATAAAGTAAACAAATAAGCAAGGACAGTAATGCTACAATCAGATGACTATGCCCTATTATAAAGTAAACAACTAAGTAAGGAAAAACAAATAAAAATCCCAGTGCCAGGGTTGCTTACCTGTTTTGCAGATGCAGTTCAGTGAGTTCCCTGGATTCCCAAATATTGTAGGTTTGTGCCAATCCTTTTGGTTACCAACCGGAATCTGTTAATATGACAATATTGCTGAAGATACCACATATTTAAGTCATAGAACATGGAGACATCCACTGGATTTGATGACATACCTCATAAATTATTTAACAAATTTTATAAGGTGACATTCACACTATTGAAGAAAAGTAGCCCACCTTACTTAGTTGTGAGCTTTGCACATCCAGTAATGACTAGAATCCTCACAGATGCAATAGTGATCTGATTGTCATTGGAGTAAATACCTACTTTCTGGTCAAACCTTATATCATAAGATTAAACTCATGCATGATACTTGTTTAAGAGCTAGGAGCCTATAATTAGACAGATTATAGACCTTAGAGCAGAAGTTATGACTGTTGTTATTTTAAGTGGATATCATAGGCATAATGTTTGTGCACTGTGTAAAGGGTATTCTTGTATTATTTAACTGCTGATTACTCTACTTTCTTATTTCAATCTGGACACAGCACTTTAAATTTTATATCAATAATTTCTCATCTCTTTGTGTAAAGAGTTATTACCATTTATTCTTTGCCTTGTCAGATTGCCACAAGGTGGAGAGGGTCAGGAACATACCATGGAGAAATAATCTGAGGCACAAAGAGCCATACTAATAATAATAATAATAATAACAACAATAATAATAATCAAGTATCATGGGTACATGGATGGGAAGTGGTCAAATTAGTATGTGAGGATAAGATAGAACATTTAACTACTTAGCTGTTGAGGTATAGTTTGAAATAAATGTTTTTGTGTGCTTTTTTGTTTGTTTTTGTGTGTGTGTATATGTGTGTGTGTGTGTGTGTATGTGTGTGTGCATGTGTGTGTGTGTGTGTGTGTGTGTGTGTGTATGTGTGTGTGTATGTGTGGTTAATGGAACCTACCAAAGGGCAAGAAAAGGAAGTTCCCAAAATTAGTTCTACTACTAACATTTACAGTACAACAAATTTTACAATATATAGGAGTAAAATTGAGGTACTCAGGTAGTGGGAAAAATTCCAGTTTGTTAGCTGATTTCATATTAAGCTTACTTGTTCCCAGTTCTCACTCTGATTAAGAGAAATACCACAACAAATTCCAGAGTGAAACTGCCCTGGGCCTGAGCCAATCAGGGATTAGAGAGAACTTGCCTAAAATTCTAGAGGTTATAAATAAATTGCCCAAGCTGGCTAACATCATCCCTAACCAATCCTATGTGCCAAAATATCCCTTGCCAAATAGGGCAACTGTCAGCCTGGAGGATCCTGTTTAACCCTTTCCAAATAAGGGAACTGCTATGCTAGAGACACCCATCCAATGCTTAAACTAGTATAAAAACATCTGGCTAATTGAGGATCAAGGCTCTCAGCACAAACAGTGTGCTTTGGAGGAATCGCGAGTTATGAGTTTAAGACTAAAAAAGACTTTCTGCTTTTGCACAAGGATTTAGAATTCGGGTGGTCTCTGGGGACTGGAAAATCTGGGCACTACAAAATGACTCATAATTATAACTATAAAATTTTTAATCTCTCAACCATCATCATAGTAGCTTTCTTTTGTACTCAATGGCAAAATCAAGGGACTCAAAACTGGTCAAAGTGAAGAGAATGGAAGAATTTGGAATGAAAAGCTCCAAAGTGTGGGGCAGTGGACCTTGCCACCAGACAGAAGAACTGTTAAGGTTGCAACAAGTTCAGAAGCTCAATAAATCTCACAAATGAGAAGGGTAAGAGTTCAAACCTGCTTAACACCAGGTTCCTGTCCTGGAACACATGACCAGGACACCCCACTAGGAAGACCATGACACCCCACTAGGACAAACGTGACAACACCTGAAGTGCTTCCCAATAGAGGATCCCTAGTATCTCAGACTGAGCCAATGGGAAGATCTACCCATAGATCCCGCCCCAGCCCAAAAATTTTTATAAGGTCTTTGCCCACAATAAAATGCAAAAGTTATTTCACCTAAGATCATTAAGGATGCCTGCATTATTGAGCTGTAACACAACAGGGAAGAGTTTTCTCTCCCGAAGCTTTTGTTCCGAATCCAGCTCCTAGATGCTTGCTATATCTTTCCACCTATCAGCAACCCTCGGGCAGCAGCAGAGGAGAGGTACAGCAGCCCATCTTGCTCCAGTTTCTTCTCAGAAAGCTACAACACTTCTTTGAGACCTTTCCTTCTGGCTGGCCAGGCTAGAGGTCCCCTGACCTTCAGTGTCTTGCTATTCAGGGCACCGAAGGGTGTATCTATATGACAAGTCCTCCTACTTAAGCCTCCAAAGACTCAGAACCATTGTAAAAGAGTTCTCAGAAATGTTCATAGAGCCAGAAGAGATGAATTAAATTTGTGACAACATATACATACATATTTTGTACATGTTTAACCCAAATAAGATTTCAGAATGGAAAGGGTGGTTAGGAATGAAATTGCACCACTAGCTAAGGAGCTATTGGTGATTTTTAAATTCTGTCATAGGAAGAGATAGTTTTCTACAGGGGCATGACTCCTGGTAAGTGAAGTGAGGTCTAGTGGATGACCCACATGTAAGCATATGAGGGTAATTCATATTTAATTCAATAGATAGTTAAAAATTTAAAACAAAAACAGTGCTTTGTATGGGTATAAATTGAAGATTAATCTGGGAAAAGTTGTAGGAGAGAAGTGAACAGAAACCTTCCAGATAAAGTATGCCGACAGTGCAACTATGGCAGGACAGTTCGAGGCCATCAACTACTCTCTTGAAGAGATCTGATCCTAAGGTGAAAAAAACCATGCTTTTTACTCTAAACATACCCAATGCCTAATAGAGAAGCTGCTGGCATTGCTTTTTTGTAATGATCAAATGCCTTCTAAATATTTATGTTAACATAATAGATTTATACTTCTAGCAAACTTGATTATAGGAGCTTACTCGTAATAACTCAAGCCATATAGTCAGAAATAAATGAAGAAAAAGTGGTAAAAAGTAACATGACTATTCTGGTATAGCTAATTATTAAACATATATATATATATGTTTATATATATATACATATAAATGATTACATACATTTTAATGTAAAATTTCACATACAGAATATGAAATAAAATTATGAATATCTTTCTCCCATTTATGATTTCATTATCCTGATCATGATGAACTTTGAGATATGAAGAGTACCTGGGAAATAGAATGAAGGAACAGAATTCACCATACTGCATTCTTATTTTTATATTTTACACATTGATCATTTAGATTATATAAAACTGAATGGGGCTTTGTGTGGGACTGCAAAAGTTAGCTTGGTTCTCCACTGAGCTAAGTCACAAAACAATGGAGACTCTGAAGGGAATGATAGACATTTCTCCTGTTCCCAGGCACCAGAACTCTGATGTTTTCAACGTAAATCTTTGATTTTATCACAAATGTTTCTAATCCCACCTTCAACTAATTTAGAGTTTTCATATCTACCATTTTATATGTAAAAATTTCCATGAAGTAGTTAATTTTAACATGTTTGTCAATATATTTCTTGAATTTTGAATTTCCTGAATTTCAGAAATATTATCCACGTAAATCTTAAATTGTTTATGAAAATGTTTATAATTCCACCTTCAATCAACTTAGAATTATCTTTATGCCTATTATTTTATCTGTATAATTTCCATAATGATCTTTAATTTTAACATGTTTTTCTATATTTTTTCAATTTGATCAGAAATATTTTCCATGTAAATCGTCAAGTTTATCAGAATATATTTATAATTCCACTTTCAATCAACTTAGGAATATTTTTATGCCTAGCATTATTATATCTACATAAAACTTTCCGTGACAATTTTCAATTCTAACATATTTTTCTACTTTTTTCTACAATTTTATCAGAAATTTTTCCCACATAAATCTTCAATTCTATCGTAAAATGTTTCTATTTCATATTTCAATTAATTTAGCAATGTTTTGCATGTCTACCACCTTACTCTTTAATTTTCCATGAAAATTGTCAATTTTAACGTGTTTTTCTAAGTATCTCTTCTATTTCATCTGACAATTTTTCCATGTAAAACTTTAATTTTATCCTAAAGTGTTTTTACTTCCCTTTTCAATAAAAAAAAAACAATCAAAATCATAAAAAAAAATAGACTGCCTCTTTTCATTGGGATCCACAGTGGGGAGCCATTGAGGTGTCCTTCGCCTACAGAGCTGGTTCTAATCTCCCACTGAAGGCCTCACCACTAAGCCCAAGCTTGCAGCTGCTGTCAAGCCAAGAATTATCACTCTGGAACAAGCCAGAGCCCCCTTTTCCTGCCCTAGCCCTGGGCTAGACCCAGCCCACAGCTCCCACTCTGTTCTCAGTTCTTCTGCAGCAGCAGCAGCAGGAGCAGCAGAAGAAGAAAAGAAGAAGAAGAAGAAGAAGAAGAAGAAGAAGAAGAAGAAGAAGAAGAAGAAGAAGAAGAAGAAGAAGAAGAAGAAGAAGAAGAAGAAGAAGAAGAAGAAGAAGAAGAGGAGGAGGAGAAGGAGAAGAAGAAGAGAAAAAATAGCTATGATAGTTCAGAGGTTTGAGAGACAGAGAAAGGGAGAGAACAGTAATTGTAAACCTATGGTACTTAATACAATTGAGTATCAAATTTAGTATCAAGACAAACTGCCCATTGAACAGGTTGTTTCTCTATTTAAATATGTAGGAAGCCCAGTTCATTGGAATAGAATCAGGCATGGAATGCAAGTGCTTTGCTGTCTAGTTTAAAATGTAAAAATTGCTAGGTTTTCAAATGGGTGGATTCATGAAGATCTAATCATGCCTTAAGAGAGATGTTAATACACAGTAAAGGGGATACAAACATCCAGAAATATAATAATGTGGCATTAACTTTAAATGTTTTAATATCAATTGGGCAAAAAACAAACAAACAAACAAACAAACAAACAAGCCCAAACAGTTGCCAAAAGCCAATGAAGTACAGAAAAACAAAACAAAGCAAAAAACAAACGAACTATGGAATTAAAGCAACTTGTAAACTTTAAAAATATTTTAACATGAGTGTCCGGTCCGGGTGGGTAAGTGTAACTGCCTGCAGCTACTGAGAACTGGGTCCCTGGAAGTGAAGTTGGGGATAGATGGAGGGCAGCGAAAAAGAATGAAGGCAAGGACAACACAATTGCTCATCAAGGCCATAGGTTTATTTTAGTTATGACAATATAAGGGTTCTCGGGTAAATCTCAAGAGACTCGGCTCAGCGTGTGTTGGCTCCATGGTTCCATACTACTCCGTGGGTAACCTTCTTGATTCAGGAAACTGTAAGTCTGGCAGATCAAGAAGTCACCTTGATCCCAGTGCTCTGCCCCAGGCTAGCACCAGGTGTTGGCCAGTAGCAGCTCCCAGGTAATAAACTGGAAGCTGTAGGCTCTTAGGAGAACAATGGGTCAGACCCTCAAAGGCTGGATTGTAGTTAGTCCCAAGGCTGGAGGGAGGGCACAGTTCTCAGACACTGTAAAATGGCTCACTACAGGTAGGAGCAGTCAGCTCTGCCAGACTGGCTCCCCCAACCCTGTCACCAGAGTGAGTCCCACAACAGGAGAGTCTGCCATAGAGGAAGGGAGAAAAGTCAAGATGAGACTACTCAACCTTGCTTTGGCTCCTCGTAGCCCCCTGCTCTGGCGACCAACACAATGCACAGGCACACCCCTCCAGGAGGCACAGCGCAGGCTCAACAGATTGGACCCTTCTTGGCCACCATTGCACAGTTCCCTTCCTCTTCTTTTCCCTGTTTCCTCTATGAAGCTTAAGGTAGTTGATGTGGGCCTGCTGGGCACCTGTGGATGTGGAACCTTGAGGTATGGTCTGTAGAAACCCTAGGAAGATAGCTGAAGCCTACCTTCTACTGAGCTTGCAGTGCAGTCTACCTCAGAGCTACTTGATTATTACCACATACTTTTTTGTGGAGAAGCCACATGTGTATTTTTTTTTGCCACGGTGCAACTCTAGTCACTTTTCTACACGAAGAACAAGAAATATGCAGTGGATGATGTTCCTTTCTCAATCCCTGTCACCTCTGAAATTATTTATTATCAATAAATTTCTAGAGACCAATAATGAACTCCACAAAACCTGTTGATTATGATTTCCTTATCAAGGGCTAGTTTCTCTGAATGCCCTTGGTCAAACACATGGAACTGGAGAACATTTCATCAGAAGAAGTTGTGGAATTAGAATCTGTGGGAAAATACACTGCACCCCAGCCAGAGCAACGCATGCTTGGTGATGAAGGGATCAGCTCAATTAAAGTAGCAGAAGAATGGATCCCGTCCGATTGTTATGATAAGATTTCTTTCAGATTTGGTCCTTGGGAGAAAAGTCAGTAACACCATTGTGGGCCATACACATGTTGTGAAGATGTGACCTGGGTGAAAAAAAGACAGTTTGTCTGGCTTCCCACTGACTGCCTTAGTGGACCAAACTATTGTCTTACAGGAGTGGAATGTAGAAAGGAAGAAAGCAAAAGCTCTGCATTGCTGTTGAGGGCATGCAGGGAGTGTAGATGCCGTAGCAGTCAATAGCTCAGGAACTAAGGTTTGCAGTGGTTCCTGGAATAAGATGCTAAAGATCTGGGCTACAGTCCCTACAGATGAAGAAGACGAAATAGAAGAACCCACAAATCGACAAAGAAAGAAGCACAAAAACAGAGCAACTGAGACTCACAAGAACACCCTTGGAGATCCTCTGGCCGTACAGCAGGAATTTCTCAGTACTTTGGTCAGATGCTGAAGAAATGTGCAGTGTATCTTGGGGTCAAACAGAGTATGGGATGTTGAGTCCGGTGGTCTTAAGTAGACTCTGACAGGAAATATAGTATTTAATTGTTTTACTTATTCTCTCTTTTGTAAATATTTGGCATCTGGAAGCACAGAAAGGCTTATTAGACTCTTGGATCCCTGAATAAAAATAGTTCTTTAGTGTCACTGTCCCTCACCTCACATACAGGCTGGGTAACATTGGTGAAGTGGTCTCCTACCCATGAACAGCAACTGATTTCAGGCTCTTTAGATAACATTGTGAAGCTATGTGATATAAGAGGTTGTAAGGCTACTCTCTATGATCTAGATCTACTCTATCTATGAAGATAAAGTTCTAAGTGTGGACAGGACGGAGACAAGGCTACTTATGAATGGAGAAGCAGACAATGTATTCCTACAGATATCCCCTTACCACATCCCATGTGGGAACTTGAAAATGAATGACTGATAAAAGAAAAAAATGTTTTAACATGAGAATAGAAGTCAGCAAATGTGTCTTATTAGGGAAGAGGTTTTATCTATATATTCCTGGCTTTAAAAGAAGACTATAGGTTTCTTCAAAATAGATAAAGCATTCAATATCAGCAATATCATGCTTCTACATGAAAGGCATGGTTCAAGGAAGGAAGGAGAAGACACGCAAAGACAGCAACGCAGGCGACAGAGAAAGGTGATACATACACCTACCTGGGAATAGCTCAGAAAGTAGCAGAATAATGACAGATTGTGCATCAGACTAGCTGATTGGAAAATCTTAATACTGAGTTGGATATTTGTTGAAGGACAGATGAGCAAGATTGCAGTTATGAAGGACCATTGCAACAATAAATTTTCATAAGGGCATTCAGACTTCTAAATTGATGAGATTGATAATTGTCTCTGTTGCAATAGCTAACCTGTGTCTGATATTTTATCTGAAACAGAAAGAAGGAGGATGTAAAGGAATTTTAATTCAGCAATATGGCTGCTCTGGCAAGAGATCACATCCAAAGAGCTTCCAGGTATGTAAGATCCAGCTAGAATGACACAATTTTAATCACTCTGGTTGAAATCCTGGCATGCCCTTAGTATACACTTTAATCCCAAACAATGAGGATAAAGTTAGTTTGTAGAAGAAAGTAGCCATGTTTGAAAGTAACATCTAACTGAGGAGCAGACCAAGTGACAAGCCAGAGAAATACTTTACAGAATGAGTTGGAGATAGGATATACCCAACTCTTTTGATAACAGCAGAGGAGGTAGTTTTACTAGGATGGTGTTATAGAGAATGGGTGCAGAACAGCTGATATGGTACAGCCAGCCAGAGTTAAGAAAGAGCTAGATAAAGTGAATTTATTCATCAGTAAGCCTCCTAGACAACAAATACATCTGCTGAGTAAATTTACTTTTATGGAGACATTCATAGACAAAGACCAGGTGCAGCCCTAAACAACAAACTCCTATGACCTTGATCCTCCAAAGTCAGACCTGTCTTCTAAGCTTTTCAGATTCTCCATAAATAGCTCCACCAATAAAGAGGTAACTTTTTATGTTCATCACAAAAAAAATGTTAATGAAAATGAGAGTGTTCATGACATCTGCAGTATTTTTATCCTAGGAATTATGAGATGTTAGTTTTTCCTTGGAATTACTAATTTGTTTTATTAGCTTTTGAATTTTAAATTCATTCAAAATATTTAAAATCCTTTATATAAATCTTTTTGGTGAGTCTTGATCTAATGTCACAGAACTTAGAAAGTCACAAGTTTTTCAAGAATTGGATGCTGTGACACTCTGTTTACTCTTTCTTTTACTTATTATATGACTACTTAATTTCTCACTTGCCCTTCCTTGCCCAAAACCATTTATTAGTAATTCTCTATCCTTTAAATTCTTTATATTTATACAGTGAATATTTATTTTATATATACATAACTATCTCAAATTCCCTGAGTGATACCCACTCAATGTCTCTTCTAATGTCATATTCTTTTTGCAGTTTTATTTTTGTTAAGCATTACCTCTTGAGTCCATTTCGCTGTCTACTTGCATGTGGTTCTGGGGCTATCCACTGGGCCATGAGAAAATTTCTCTGCCTCAAAGGAGAGTTCCTCTCCTTCAGCAGTCTTCAAATGACAGTAGCACCTTTGATACGGTGTTTAATTAAGAAACTCATAACTGTCAAAAAGCTGAGGATAACTTACTCTGAATACTCAGCTTTAATAGGTTAGTCTACATTTACCTCTAACCACCCTTAGTTACAGCAATTACTCAGAATAGCAAGGCAAACTAAGGTAAGAGTTACAGTTGTAGAGGAGGGCTTAAAAATGTTGATTTTATGAAGATATATTTTATTATTTTGTAAATGTGGCAAAGAATGTGCATATGCATTCAGTTACATGTCCTTGGGGCCAAACACATGGTATCTCACTAAAGCTGGAGTTACATGCAGTTGTCAAGCACCAAATGTGTGTTTGGGAACTTAACACATCTTTTATATTATTACATATGTTATTATAATAACAAAGACTTTGCAGAAGATACACATCTATGTATGTTACAATATGTATTTTATGATATGTATTACATATAATAATATGAAATATTATTTTATGTAATATATTTGCTTTATATAATCCGTATGTGTTACAATAATGAAGATGAAGATGCGAGGAATTTCAGGGGGGATCGTGGGATGAAAAGAGCTAGTGAAAAATTGGAAGTATTTTAATAGAAATAAATGAGTTTATATAATTTTTCAGTAAAATTTTCAAATGATATTTTAAAAGATTGAGGTAAATTTTGAGACTATTTTTAATGTATACGATTATTCTATCCATAGGTTCAAAAAGTGGTAATGTTTCCTGTTGAATTTAATGCACGTCAAACTTTGTACTATGTTATTGTCCAAAAAGTAAAATGTGAAGCAGAAATACATCAGTATTTGCATTTTTAGCATCTAAAATAGAACTGTCAGTTGATTCTCATCTCATAATAGGAAGATTTACAGAAGCATTAAAAAGTCTTAAAATTATTCAAATCATAATTCATGTGGGACCATATAGTTGATATTTATTTGAACATGAAAAGATATAAAACAAATGGACCAGAAGACTAAAGTAGGTGTATAGTTATATAATTTTACTTTTTTTTCTTTTTTTTCTTTTTTTGTTTTTTTTCAAGACAGGGTTTCTCTGTATAGCCCTGGCTGTCCTAGAACTCACTCTGTAGACTAGGCTGGCCTCGAACTCAGAAATCTACCTGCCTCTGCCTCCCAAGTGCTGAGATTAAAGGCGCGCACCATCATCGTCCAGTTTATAATTTTACTTTCAAACACAGTGGCAAAAAAAATCCCTATTTTCTGTTTCTTTTTTTCAATAACCTACCTATTAAATAATTACATTCTTTTGACTCTTATGTAGCAGAAGAAATGAAGAGTTTATTGGGTCTATTTTTTGGGATACATGATGCCCATAATATACATATCAAATGCTAAGTGCAATGTTCAGCCTCTCTTAGTTTATGCATGTATATTAAAAATGTGCATGGCATTTTACGTCAGTTTAGTGATTCCTTTTACACCTAGGAGTGTACAGATAATTGAAATCTTAATGTATGTTCACCTCACCCTTTCAGAGCAAGCAAAGGGAGAGTTCTGAGATCTTTTCCTTCTTAGAACACTAATCCCACCAAGCAAGCTATAATCTCTAATGTATTTTTAAAGTCTTGTCTTCCTTACACCACCATATTCATTCCTATCATTTCAACATATGACTTTTTACAAACTTTTAATCTATAACACTTAAATGTACTCATCACTATACCAGGATGTAGTTACAGGAATTCACTTGAGGAATTGTGCTCTCAGTGAACTTAAACTGACAGGTACAAGGAGAGTTTAAATTTTTTCTTGGAGGAGCATGTTCTAGTTACATTTCCTGTTGCTGTGATAAAACATCTTAGAGAAAGTAATTTAAGAGTAAAGAGGGTAATTTTACTTCATGCCCAAAGATCTGTTCTGTCAAAGCAGAGAAGTGATGGCTGCACGATGTCAAAGCCTATGGCCACATTACACTCGCAATGAGGATCAGAATTATGGATGACAGTCTTTGCTTAGCTTGTTTTCTTTGTTTTATGCAGTCGAAGACACCATACCATAAAAATTGACACCCATATTCAGAGTTCAATTTCTCTTTCATTCACAGTAATCTATATAATGCTTCTTAAATATCACCAGAGGATAAGCTGAAGTAGATAATATCTCATTATTAAGCCCTGAAGCTGAACCCTGCAGGAAATTCTTCATCCTATCGTTGGCATTCAATATTAATAATTCAGAGTCTATTCACTAAAAAAAATTAACAATCACAGATACTACATTGTTAGAATACAGGTGGAGCTTTGCTAAAATTGATGGGCAAGCCTACTCTTCCTTCCATCGACTACTTCCCAACCACCAGGTAGGTAGTAGATATGCAAAGCATGGGCTTTTGTAGGATGGTTAAGATCTAAAGTGCAGCATCTAGTTAGACAGCAAAAGGCAGTTGTCTCGTGTTTATCTGGATTCTCATGAAGTTCTATAATATTTTCAGCAATACAAAAATATATCAGAAAAATTAGAAGAACATTGCATAATTATGCTTACAGTTACTGAAATATGTAATGGTGTTATCTTGCCCAAGAACAGAATAAATGTAACTCTGAATAATGAACATGCTATGCTTACTGTGTGGAATTGAGAAGTTGGAAATAAAATCTATGATTAAAACCATCTGTACATAAAAATCGTACAGAAGCGGATACAGAGGTCAGTAGACCACAACAGATATGTAAACATATGGTACATAATCCACACCATTCTTTCACTGATTATATATATTTTTTTAAACTATTTAGCTCAAGATATTATCTATGATAGAACCTTTCCTTTATATTTTAGCACACTGTCTCCCTGGTATGAAGAAAGTGACGTTTCATATATTCTTTGTTTTACAAAGTGCTCAAGGGGGTGAGAACTCATCAACACGGGTCAAGATCATGATTTAGTAGCCTATGTAAGAAAATGGTTCTCAGTAGAAAATGATGTGGTCAATTTACTTCCAGTCACAGACATATGACAGGACACTATTAGGGATCTATTCAAGATAGTAATTTTTACTTTTATATCCATTCCTCTGTACTCACATTATCCCCTCCATCATTTTGTTGCTCACTTCCTTGTGGAAAATCAACAAATTTCTTTATTTGTAAAATAATCGAATTTACATGGCTTGGATCCAGTCTTCTTCCTGACATATTTTCCTTCTACCTTTTGTGAATTGCTTTCTTCATATTACAAGGGATGGGGGAGAGATAGTAACTATAAAAAAAAGCTAAAAATATTCAGCTGGTGAGGAGTTTCTTAATCATGTGTTTTAAAGGTTAAAATACTATTAATGTGCATATCTAGAATATCCATTCTCCTCATGCATTTAGATAAAGACTTGGTTTATAATAAAAGCATACTACCTCTCCGTAAGCTACATTTAACTTTATATGAAATGTAACTGTATTATATCTAACACTAAGTAAGGTAATGTGATTTAGATAAATTAGAGATTCTCTATAATGAAAAGACACTTCTTCCAAATATATGGAATATTATTACTTTTATTGAAAAAGTCAGATGATAAATATTTCAGCACTGCAGGACATCAGACTTTTGTCACAGAAATACAATGAGTGTATCCTTGAAACAGAAAAGAATACAATGACAAGGAATGAAGAAACCAGTACCACTATGATCCAAGGATACTTTGATTTTATAAGAAGCAGCTTTCTGTTTTTAGCTCATTGAGTTCCTTTGCCAATCTCTGCCTAGCAGCATGCAATTCAAAATTATGGTAGAAGCTTGGATGTCAGAATGACCTTTCAAAATAGAATTGCCTGTCCAGACCATACAATTCAATGCTAGCAGTATCCTTAGGAAGAAAATCCATCCTTTATTTTCTCACATTCTTCTATTCTGGAGTCTTTGCTTATAACATTTTACCTTTCCCTGATCTTATACCTATCCTATTAATGCATGTACAGATCATCCAAGGATATATTTTACAAATATCATTCAATGCAAATTTCTTATTTTATCTCAAACTATTTGGTTTTTTACATCTTTTTCTATTTAGCAATTTTTTTGTTTAATGTTTTATTTTAATTGTTGCATTTCATTAACACATGACCTTTAAATTTACCAACATAAGCCATGCTCCACAGTATCTGAGTTCTCTGCAGGAAAACAAGTTTTTTAACCACTGAGCCATTCATTCCTCCAGTCCCAGTGATTTCTTTCTTAAAATATTTAATTTATTTAGAGGAACTTTAGAAGTGCTATTGAATATGGTTTCTCATAAATATGGATATTTCCATGCATTATCCACTACAATAACAACTAAGTAAAGTCATTTACTGCCAATTTTATTGAAGATCATAGAACTGAAGCAATGTGTTTTGATTCTATGAAAGTTTATCTAACTTGCAGAAAGCATATAGATAATGGATGGAAGAATGAATATCACAACTTTAGATTCTCAAAATTATAAAATAGTAGCTGGAGAATCTACTGGGAAAACATGGACAATACTCAATTTTCTATGGCTCTACAAAGACTTCTTGTTGCAGAGTACTCTCTCTTACTCTAAAAAAATAATTGAAAATACGAATGGCTGTGACTGCTTTCTGTTAGAAAAGCTCAACATTCCAGTTCAAATTTGAAAAAAAATCACAAATATTTTTTTTTAAGGAAGCATTGCTTCTCCACTCCCTTTTGCCCTCACCACTAGCACTGGGCAGAAAAGATGAGCCTGTAGAATCATAGAAGCAGAAGAACTTGCCCAGCATCTCACCGGCTGCAACGCTCAGGAAAACAGGCCCCGCCCTTCACCTGAACAACACAGTAAAGCTTTCCCTGGTAGTGGGTGTTGAAGATGATCCAGCACCGAGGGCATGAGTGTGGGAGAGATGGTCCTGCCTCTTGCCTGCTGTGATGGTTACAGTGAGGAAAAGAGTCCTCCTCCATTATTTTTCTCCCTTTTCTGTTACCATGAGCTGCAGGCAGAGAGATGGCCTTGACAGGTTCACGAGAGCAGGGGATTAGTCCCAGACTCTCATCTGCTGCAGGACTTGGAATAGCAGACCATGCAAATCACCTGGTCACCTGGGTAGCACAGTAGAGCTGACCCGGTGGCAGGCATGGGTGTGCCTAGAAGACAATCCTGCATCTTATATGTTGAGCAGCAGGGCAGAAGATGGAGAGATGCCTTCCTATACCTCAGCTGGGCAGCATGGTAGAGCTGGCCCTGATTTGATGGGGTTGCTGATGTGTAAACAAGAGGGCCAATGGACTAACCAGCTCAGATCCAAGGTTTTGAATTGGTCCACTTAACTAACAACTGTTCTATCAATGAACCAGCAGGAAAGGGCTGGTTCTACCTACTCAAAACTCTATGACATGTGCCAAGTAATAGGATACTTGAGAGGAGTCCCAGTGAGTATAGGGTAGCAGAAGTCTGAGGCCTCATAACAGATCATTGAGTTATTGCAATGAATATTTGCAAACTGAGTAGTGTGGACAAAAGGGTCCATTTTAGAAAACACTGACACACTACAGCTTCCATAATAAGATTTTCCTCCCTTGGGGAGGAAGCTTGCACAGGAGGAGAATGAGTGTGAGGGGAAGGGAAATAAGTAAAATTGAGGGCTCATGATGTGAAATTCACAAGGAAAAAATTTTAAAAAGGAGAACATTGTTTCAATATATTTAATTTTTTTAAAATTGCAATAGCATTACAGCAGTACATAATGTGAAATACTCATTTAAATTTTATTAGTAGTACTGCAAACATTGTTTACAGTAACATAACAGAATTGATTATATGTTGTCTAAGTGCACTGAAAAATGTTAAACTTGTTATTGTTTTTTTTTTCTCATTTTAAAATTGTATTCCTGTTGATAATGTATCACTGCTATGTTCACTGTGGACTCACTACTAAAATTTCCCCCAAATATCCTCAATGTAAAAAATAACTAAATGTATGATTTACTAGCTATATTGGATTTTTTTTTACCTTTTTAAAAAAGATTTATTTATTTAATTTTTATTGATATATTTTTTTATTTACATTTCAAATCATTTCCCGTTTTCTGGGTCCCCACTCTCCGCAAGTCCCATAAGCCCTCTTCCCTCCCCCAGTTCCTCCATTTACCCCTTCCCACTTCCCTGTTCTGGAATTCCCCCATACTCTTGCATTGAGTCTTTCCAGAACCAGGGGCCATTCCTCCATTCTTTTTAGACACCATTTAATATGTGGATTATGTCTTGGGTATTCAAAGTTTCTAGGCTAATATCCACTTATCAGTGAGTGCATACCATGATTGATATTTTGAGACTGGGTTACATCACTTAGTATGATGTTCTCCAGCTCCATCCATTTGTCTAAGAATTTCATGAATTCATTGTTTCTAATGGCTGAATAGTACTCCATTGTGTAAATATACCACATTTTTTGTATCCAATCGTCCGTTGAAGGATACCTAGGTTCTTTCCAGCTTCTGGCTACTACAAATAGGGCTGTGATGAACATAGTCGAGCATGTGTCCTTATTGCATGCTGAAGAAACCTCTGGAAATATGCCCAGGAGTGGTATAATAGGGTCCTCAGGAAGTGTCATGCCCAGTTTTCTGAAGAACCGCCAGACTGATTTCCAAAGTGGTTGCACCATCTTGCATTCCCACCAGCAGTGGAGGAGTGTTCCTCTTTCTGCACATCCTCGCCAACACCTGCTGTCTCCTGAGTTTTTGACTCTAGCCATTCTGACTGGTGTGAGGTGAAATCTCAGGGTTGTTTTGATTTGCATTTCCCTAATGATTAATGGTGATGAACGTTTTTTAAGGTGTTTCTCAGCTCTCCAAAGTTCTACAAGCGAAAATTCTTTGTTTAGCTTCGTACCCCACTTTTTAATGGTGTTATTTGGTTGTCTGGGTTCTACTTTCTTGAGTTCTTTGTATATATTAGATATTAACCCTCTGTTGGATTTAGGGTTGGTGAAGATCCTTTCCCAATCTGTTGGTTGACGTTTTGTCCTTTTGACAGTGTCCTTTGCCTTACAGAAACTTTGTAGTTTTATGAGGTCCCATTTGTCAATTCTTGATCTTAGAGCATAAGCTATCGGTGTTCTATTCAGGAACTTTTCCCCTGTACCCATGTCCTCCAGGGTCTTCCGCAGTTTCTTTTCGATTAGTTTCAGTGTGTCAGATTTTACATAGAGGTCCTTGATCCATTTGGAGTTCAACTTAGTACAAGGAGATAAGAATGGATCGATTCACATTCTTCTACATGCTGACCTCCAATTGAACCAGCACCATTTGTTGAAAAGACTATCTTTTTTCGACTGGATGCTTTCAGCTCCTTTGTCGAAGATCAAGTAACCATAGATGTGTTGGTTCATTTCTGGGTCTTCAATCCTATTAACAGATATATATAGAACTTTTCATCCCAAAGCAAAAGAATATACCTTTTTCTTAGCACTTCATGGTACCTTCTCCAAAATAGATCATATAGTTGGTCACAAGACAGACCTCAACAAATATAAGAAGATTGAAATAATCCCATGCCTCCTATCAGATCACAATGGAGTAAAAGTGGTCTTTAATAACAGTAAAAACAACAGAAAGCCCACATACACATGGAAACTGAACAATACTCTACTCAATGATACCTTGGTCAAGGAAGAAATAAAGAAAGAAATCAAAGATTTCTTAGAATTTAATGAAAATGAAGGCACAACAATACACAAATCTATGGGACACAATGAAAACAGTGCTAAGAGGAAAACTCATAGCTTTGAGTGCCTCCAAAAAGAAATTTGAGAGAGCTTACACTAGAAGATTAATAGAACAACTGAAAGCTCTGAAACAAGAAGAAGCTAATTCACCCAGGAGGAGAAGAAGACAGGAAATCATCAAACTCAGGGCTTAAATCAATCAAGTAGAAACCAAGAGAACCATACAAAGAATCAACAAAACCAAAAGCTGGTTCTTTGAAAAATCAACAAGATAGATAAACCCTTAGCCAGACTAACCAAAGGGCACAGAAAAAGTATCCAAATTAACAAAATTAGAAATGAAAACGGAGATATTACAATAGAAACCGAGGAAATTCAAAAAATCTTCAGATCCTACTACAAAAACCTGTACTCAACACAACTGGAGAATCTGGAGGAAATGGACATTTTCTTAGACACCAATTACCAAAATTAAACCAGGATCAAATAGACCATCTAAACAGACCCATAACCCCTAAAGAAATAGAAGGGGTCATAGATAGGCTTCCGACCAAAAAAAGCACAGGACTAGATAGTTTCAGTGCAGAATTCTATCAGACCTTCAAAGAAGACTTAACACCAATACTCTTCAAACTTTTCCACCAAATAGAAACAGAAGGAACACTACCCAACTCCTTCTTCAAAGCCACTATTACGCTAGTACCAAAACCACACAAAGATCCAACCAAGAAAGAGAATTTCAGGCCAATTTCCCTTATGAATATTGATGCAAAAATACTCAATAAAATTCTTGCCCACCGAAAACAAGAACACATAAAAATGATCATCCACCATGATCAAGTAGGCTTGATCCCAGGGATGCAGGGATGGTTCAATATAAGGAAATCCATAAATGCTATCCACTACATAAACAAACTCAAAGAAAAAAATCACATGATCATTTCATTAGATGCTGAAAAAGCATATGACACAATTCAGCATCCTTTCATGCTAAAAGTCTTGGAAAGGATAGGAATTCAAGGCCCATATCTAAACATAGTAAAAGCAATATAGAGCAAACCAGTAGCCAACATCAAACTACATGGAGAGAAACTTGAAGCAATCCCACTAAAATCAGGAATTAGACAAGGCTGGCCCCTCTCTCCATATCTTTTCAATATAGTTCTTGAAGTCCTAGCTAGAGCCATTAGACAACATAAGGAAGTCAAAGAGATACAAATTGGAAAGGAAGAAGTCAAATTATCACTATTTGCAGATGATATGATCATATACTTAAGTGACCCGAAAAACTCTACTAGAGAACACCTACCGCTGATAAGCAACTTCAGCAAAGTGGCTGGCTATAATATCAATGCAAGCAAATCAGTAGCCTTTATATATTCAAAGGATAAGCAGACTGAGAAAGAAATTAGGGAAATGACTCCCTTCACAATAGCTACAAACAGCATAAAGTATCTTGGGGTGACTCTAACCAAACAAGTGAAAGACCTATATGACAAGAACTTCAGATCTCTGAAGAAGGAAATCGAAGATCTCATAAAATGGAAAAATCTTCCATGCTTGTGGATTGGCAGGATTAATATAGTTAAAATGGCCATCTTGCCAAAGGCAATCTACAGATTCAATGCTATCCCCATAAAAATCCCAACCCAGTTCTTCATAGAGCTAGAAAGTGCAATTCTCAAATTCATCTGGAATAACAAAAAACCCAGGATAGCTAAAACTATTCCAACAGTAAAAGAACTTCAGGGGGATTCGGTATCCCAGACTTTAAACTTTACTACAGAGCAATAGTGATAAAAAACTGCATGGTATTGGTACAATATCAGATTTATTTATTTATTTTATTGCTTTTTTTCAGACACCCCAGAAGAGGGCATCAGATCCCATAGTGTAGCAGAATGGTTGTGAGCCACCATGTGGTTCCTGGGAATTGAACTCAGGACCTCTGGAAGAGCATTCAGTGCTCTTATCTGCTGAGCCACGTCTCCAGCTCCTACTAACTATATTGTAATTATGTTATTTATACTCTGAATATATTAGTGTGTTATTTAGTCAGGAATTTAATGCAAAAAGTTTAGAGTCTTGCTTTTTTGAACATGGATGATCCTTAAGTTCCTGTAGAAGTGGACTGCTTCCTACATTTTAAAAGTTAGACACTGCTTCTTTCCATTGCAATCCACAAAATGAGTAATGCCATCCAGGGAAAGTACTATTGTACCTACACTGTCTCCTATGTTTCCTACAGAGCATGACTTGTCTTGGACTAACAGAAGACTTGGTAAAAGGTAATTTAATTACAAGCCCTTAAATAGGTTCCTCAGCAGGATAACAATATAATTATGAGAATGTATGACAAAGAGAGTTACTGTGCTATTGATAGGTTCTTTCTGATATCAATAACTGATCCCAAGCAACTGTATTTGTTGTAAGGTGGTGACTATTACAAATAGAGAGAGGAAAATGAAAAAAATGACGTAAGCTTGCTCATGATGTCTTGTCAAATCAACAGTTGCACTTTAACGTTTAATATTAAATCACTCAATACTAAAACAAACAAAGATGGGACTTATGGTACAAAAATATTACATGAAATTTTTATGTCATTCAAAAGCACTCAAAATGGAGAAATGTTATTACATAGAATTAATGACCAGTATTATTTTACCCTATTAAACATATTTTTAAGAAAACATAAAAAATTAAGGAAGTATTTTCTAACAAGCACTTACATAATCTATATGATAAAATAGGGAAAAGCATGCTATAATTAAGTGCCAAATCGATATGTTACATAGCATAGAACAGTAGGATACATTCATAAAGTGTAAGAAACCTATTAATTTTTGTCATTCCAAATGATAAATATACTTTGAAAATATCCCAAATCATTTGTAAATTATGAATGTAATTTATTATTTTTAATGCTGTTAAGTGACTATTTGAGGAAATATGATTCCACTCCAAAAATATTATTTGGAATTATATTATAATTTTATTTGAATTTAAAATTAATTAATACTGCAAATTTCTATTACCTAGGATAAGAATGAAAAAACTAGAGAAATAGATATCCACATATTATGAAGAAAATTAGAAACCTATGAACCCTCAGTCCCAAATGGAATGTCTCAATCAAATCCTTCATATAAGAGCCCAGGGACCACAGCAGAAGAGGAGATGGAAAGAGTGTAATAATTGAAGGGGACAGAGGGCACTAAGAAGAGAAGGTCCTTTAAAATAATAGCATGGATGCTTATATAAACTCACAAATACTGATACAACAAGCACAGGGCATGCAAACACATGTAAGACAAAATTAAAAAATGATGATGAAACACGCTAATATACATGGTATTTGATGTTTATAAGCAAAATGTCTATTTCAAGAACTTTTTAAATTTATTTTTCTATTATCATTACTTATTCACTTTATATCCAGTTCACAACCCCTCTCCTAGTCATCCCCACCCTCTTTCTTTCTTCTCTGAGCTGGTGGAGGACCCCTGTGTTCCCCCCCACACACTCCCACCCAAGCACATCAAGTCACTGAGCCCAGCCATGGCAGCCCAGCTAGAAGAACATGTCCCAGCGACCTAGAAGGCAAAAGCTTCTGGAACAGCCCTACAAGAAGACTAAGCTGATTATCTGCTGCATATGTGTGGAGAGGACTAGATCCAGCTTGTATATGCTCTGTGGTTGGTTTTTCAGTCCCTGAGTCCCCAAGGGTCCAGGTTAGTTAACACTGTGGGTCTTCTTATGGTGTTCCTATCACCTTCTTGCATGCAATCCTCCTTCCTATTCCTCCATAAGAGTCCCGAGCTCCATCCATTGTTCGGCTGTGAGTGTTTCCATCTGACTTAGATACGTGGAACCACTCAGAGGACAGCAATTCTAGACTCTTGTCGGCAAGCATAACAGAGTATTATTAATAGTGTCCAAGATTGGTACTTGCTCATAGAATATGTCTCAATTTGGGCCAGTTATTAGTTGGACATTCCCTTGGACTCTGCTCCATTCTCCTGGCTTTCATATAGACAGGATAAATTTTGGATTGAAAGTTTCTGGGGGTTCATTGGTATTCCTATACTCTACTGAGGTTTCTGCCTGGATACTGGAGGAGGCATCTTCTCATTCCACATCCCCAGTGTTGTGGGACCCAGCTAAGTTTACCCTCACTGAGGTATGTATGCCTCCCTTATTCCAGGTCTGTCTGGTCTGGGAGCTGTCCCCAACTCCCTTACCTTGTCAGTCACAGAATTACATTCATTCTCATGGCCATCTGGCCATTTCTCCTGCTCTTCCCACACCTGATCCTGAACCACCCCATTTTGATCATTCCATGATTGTATTTTAGGACATTAGCAGCTTGACTCTTAGAAATAGAAACTGAAGTACAGAGCACATTCAAGGTAAATGAAGCAGACAGCAATTACATACATAAACACACTCAAACTCACACACACACATTAAAATAGCAAGTTCCATGTGGTCCACTAGGCACAGTGCTTGTGGTTTTCAGGTCTAGAGACACAGAAGCTATTTTATGTGATAAAATTAGCATTAAATACAATACTTTGTATAAATGTTTTGCAATTTAGCAACCTCTTGTTTGTGCTAATGCAAGCAGCATTGAAGTTCAGTTTAATAATTCTTAGCTACTTCAATATGTTCTATTAATTCTTTGGATTTTTCTTTTATATTTCAGCAACTGTAAATAAAGCTTATTATTGGAAGCATTATGCAATCCCAGAAAGTAGGAACACCAAGCTATCATCATTTTTCTTGATGCCAGACATTTTGTCCATCTCCAACACCTATTTGGACTATACCTCCTTTAGGGAGTAAAATATCTGGATCAAATGAATTGTTGATGGCTTCCATGGAGGAGCCCACCATAGTCCCAGTAATATTATATAATCATATAACCATCTATCTGAGACTTTTTTGTTGTTGTTTGCTTTTGGTCATTCAGAATTTCTTTATTGAGAATTCTCTGTTTAGCTCTGTAACCCATTTTTAATTGGGTTTTGGGGGGTTTGTTTTCTAATTTGTTGAGTTCTTTATAAATATTGAATATTATCCCTATGTCAGATTTGGTGTTGGTGAAGATCCTTTCCCAATCTATAGATATGATTTTGTCCTGTCCACAAGGTTCTTTGCATTCCAGAACCTTTGTAGTTTCATGAGGTCCCATTTATCAATTGTTGATCTTGGAGCCTGATCCATTGGGGTTCTATTCAGGAATTTGTCTCTTATTCTAATGTGTTTACGGTTATTTCCCACTTTCTCTTCTATTAGATATAGTGTATCCAATTTTCTTTGTTGAGGTCCTTGATCCACTTGGACTTGAGTTTTTTGCAGTGATAAATATGCATCTATTTGTGTTCTACATATTCAGCTAGATTAGCACCATTTGTTGAAGATGATTTCTTTCCAATTGTTTGGTTTGTCCCTTTATACAAAAAAATCAGGTTTCCATAGGTGTATGGCTTTATTTCTGGGTTTTCATTTCTATTCCACTGAACAAAATGTCTGTTTCTGTTCCGATATCATACAGTTTTTTTTTTTCCACTAGTACTCTGTGGTACAGCTTGAGGTCAGAGATGGTAATTCTTCCTGAATATTTTTTATTATTCAGAATAGTTTTAGCTATCCGGTTTTTGTTTGTTTGTTTGTCCATAGAAAGCTGAGAATTTCTATTTCTATGTCTTTCAGGACCCCTGTTGGAATTTTGATGGCAATTGCATTGAATCTGTAGATTGGTTTTGGCAATACTTCCTATCCATAAGCATCTTTCCTTTGTCTGATTTCTTCTTCACCTTCTTTATTTGGGGTTTGGAAGTTATTGTCATCTGATTTTCCATTTGCTTAGAGTTATACCAAGATATTTTATAATATTCTTGGTTATTATAAAGCATCTTGTTTTTCTGATGTATTTATCAGCCTGATTATCATTTGTATAAAGGAGGGCTACAGATTTCGAGTTAATTTCGTATCTAGTCACTTTGATGAAAATGTTTATCACATGTGTGAGATCTCTGGTAGAATTTTTGGAGTAGTTTATTCATACTATCCTATCAGCTGGAAATAATGATTCCTTTACTTCCTCCCTTCCAATTTGTATCTCTTTGATCTTATTGCTACGGCGAGACCATCAAGCACTATAGTGAATAGATAGGGACAGGTAGTAGCCTTGTCTTGATCATGATTTTAGTGAGATTTTTGCAAGTTTCTATCCATTTAATTTGATTGTCCATTGGCTTGCTGTATATTGCTTAGATTATATTTAGGTATTTGCCTTGTAGTCTCTAATAATCTTAATATGAAGGTGTGTTGGATTTTTTCAAAGACTTTTGCAGCTTATAATGTGAGATAATGATTTTTTTTGACAGTTTGTTTATATGTAGATTACATTGATGGATGTTCAATATTGAACCATATCTGCATCCCTGTGATGGTGACTACTTGATCATTAATGATGACATTTTTTTTAAAGACCTGCAGCAAGGTTTCTCCTTTTTTTTTTTTAAAGATTTATTTATTTATTTATTATATATAAATACACTGTAGCTGTCTTCAGACACACCAGAAGAGGGCATCAGATCTCATTACGGATGGTTGTGAGCCACCATGTGGTTGCTGGGACTTGAACTCAGGACCTCTGGAAGAGCAGACAGTGCTCTTAACCGCTGAGCCATCTCTCTAGCCCTAATGATGACATGTTTGATGTGTCCCTGGATTCACTTAGGGAATATTTTATTGAGTACTGTTGCATCAATATTCATAACAGAAATCAGTCAGAAAATCTCTTTCTTTATTGAGTCTTTTAAAGGTTTAGGTATGAGGATGAGTGTGGCCCCATACAATGAGTTTGCTGCTCTTCTTAATATTTTGTGGAGTGTTTGATCAGTGTTGATATTAGCTCTTTTTTAATGTCTGGTAGATTTCTACACTAAAACAATCTGGCTCTGGTCTTTTTCAGTTGGGAAATTTTTAGTGGCTACTTCAATTCTTTAGGGCTTATTGAACTGTTTAACTATTTTATCTGACATTGTTTTAACTTTGGGAAATGGTATTTAGAAAACATTTTGCTTTGTTAACATTTTTCAGTTTTGTGGAGTACCAGATATCGAAGACCAATATAATTTTTGAATTTCCTCAGGTCTGTTGTTAAGTTTCTCTTTTCATTTCTTATTTTGTATACACTGTCTCTCTCTTTTCTATAGATTCAATAAGGGTTTGTCCATCTTTTTGATTTTCTGAAAGGCCCAGTTCTTGGTTTTGTTGAATGTTGTATTGTTCTAGTTGTTTTTGTTTTGTTTCTGTTCGATATCAGCATGAAATTTGGTTTTTCCCTAACTTCTAATCCTCTATATTGTGCTTGATTTTCTCCTTCTCCTTCTCCTTCCTTCTCCTTCTCCTTCTTCTCCTTCTTCTCCTTATTCTCCTCCTTCTTCTCCTTCTCCTCCTCCTCCTTCTTCTCCTTCTCCTCCTCCTTCTTCTTCTTCTCCTCCACCTCGACCCCCTCTTCCTCCTCTCCCCCTCCTCCTCTTCTTTTTCTCTTCTTTTTCTCTTGTTTTCAGATGACTTTTAAATTGCTGGTATGAGAACTTTCAAATTTCTTTATGTAGGTACTTAGTGCAAACCCTTATTGAATCTATAGAAAAGAGAGAGACAGTGTATACAAAATAAGAAATGAAAAGAGAAACTTAACAACAGACCTGAGGAAATTCAAAAATTATATTGGTCTTTTAGCACTTTCCTTTTAGCACTGTTTTCATTTCACAATATAACCCATAAGTTTGGGTATATTGTGCCTTCTTTATTTCTTCTGTGTTCCAGATATCATTGAGTAAAGAGTTATTTAATTTCCATGAGTGTGTAGGATTTCTGATGTTTCTGCTGTTGTGGAAATCCAAATTTACATGGTGGTGGTCTTATAAAATACAGGTGTTATTTCAATTTTCTTGTAACTGTTGAGGCTTGTTTTGTGACTGACTAAATGGTAAGTTTTGGAGAAAAATGCATGAAGTGCTAAGAAGGTATATTCTTTTGTGCTTGGGTAAAATATTCTATAGATGCTTGTTATTTCTATTTGATTGAGAATGTCTGTTAATGTTTTTATATTTCTTTCTTTTTGTCTGGATGACATGTCAGTTTGTGAGAAAGGGATGGTAAAATATCTCACTATTAATATGTGAGTTCTGAACTATGATTTAAGCTTTTAAGATATTTCATTTACAAATGTGGGGACCCTTGAGTTTGGGGCATAGATATTCAAAGTTGAGACAGCTTCTTGATAGATTTTTTTCCTTTGATGAGCATATCATTTCCTTCTGCATTTCTTTTGATTACTTTTGGCTGAAAATATATTTTATTGAATATCAGAATGGCTACTCTGGCTTGTCTCTTGTGACTGCTTCCTTGAAAAAACATTTTCAACCCTTTAGCCTGAGGTAATATCTATCTTTGTTGCTGAGGTATGTTTCTTGTATGTAGCTGAATGATGGATCCTGTTTTTGTATTCAATCTCTTTGTCTGTGTCTTTTTATTGGAGAATTAAACTATTGAGTTTGAGAGATATCAATAACCATTAATGTTGAGAGATTGTTAATTCCTATTATTTTGATGTTGTTGTTGTTGCTGCTGCTGTTGTTGTTGTGTGTGGGTTTCCCCTGTTTTTGCAGTTATGAAAATACTGGGTTTTGTTTGTTTGTTTGTCTCGTTGGTTGGTTTGGTTTGCTTGGATGTAGTTCTCTTCTGTAGGTTGAAGGTTTTCTTCTACTATTTTCTGTACAGCTGGATTTGTGAGTAGATATTATACTAATTTGAATTTTTCTTGAAATATCTTGTTTTATCCATCTATGTTGATTGAGAGTTTTGCTGGGAATAGTAGTCTAGGTTGGGATCTGTGATTTTCTAGAGGTTGTAAGATAACTGTCCAGGCCCTTCTAGCTTTTAGAGTATCTGTTGAGATATCCAGTGTGAGTCTCATAGGTTTGCCTTTATATGATACTTGAAATTTTCCCCTTCCCTCTTTTAATGTTTTTCTATAGATTTTGTGTTTTGAAAGTAGTGCTTATCGTAAAATCAATATCACTAAGTACCTCCATAAGAAATTAGAAAGATCTCATATGAGCAATTCCAAAGTTCATCTCAAATCTCTAGAAATGTAAGAAATAATGATAATCAGGACTGAAATCAATTAGCTAGACACAAAGAAAACAATACAAAGACTCAGTGAAACAAAGAGCTGGTTCTTTTTGAAAAGCAACAAGATTGACAAACCCAAGGCCAAACTAATGCAAAGAGAGATAGCATCCAAATAAGCAAAATCAATAATATAAAGAGAAATATAACAATAGACACTGAGGATATTTTTAGAATCTTTTGGTCTTACTTCAAAAACCTATATTCAGGGAGCTGCGGAAGGAGAGAAGCCCCGCACCCATATTTGCTGCCTGCCAGGACAGAAAAGGGTCACTAGGTTCTGTTTCACCCTGAGCTTTAGATTTCTGGTGATACAAACCTCCAGGGGTCTGCCTGCACTCAGGAACTGAGCACATAGGCTGGTTTGTCTGCCAGCCCGCTGGGCTCAGGGCCTGTGTCCTGCCCAGGGAGCTGCGGAAGGAGAGAAGCCCCCGCAGCCATACTCTCTGCCTGCCAGAACAGAAAAGGATCACTAGGTACTGTATCACCCTGAGCCTTAGATTTCTGTGGTGCAAACTGCCAGGAGTCTGCCTGCACTCAGGAACTGAGCACATAGGCGGTTCATCTGCAAGGACCTGTGTCCTATGTGAGAATCAACAGAGGGAGTGACCCCCACTACAACATCTTTGCTCCATAACAGAGCAGACAGAGAATAACTGGTTGACCTTGATAACCTAAGTATAACATTGCTTGAGGCAAGACTGAGAAGGGCTCCAAAGGCACAAAAGAGGAAGGTAGCATATCAGTAATCTGTGCCAGAGGAAACCCAGTCATCCAGTGTTGCAGATATAACCTTAAAGATCCACAGTAGGTTGAAGCACCAGCCAGTGACAATAAGACCATCTAACACGTGGGAGAGCTAGATGGCTAAAGGCAAACGTAGGAACATTACTAACAGAAACCAAGGCATTATGGCAGCATCTGAACCCAATTCTCCAACATTAGCAAGTCCCGGATACCCCAACACACCAGAGAAACAAGATTTGGATTTAAAATCACTGGTCATGATGTTGGTACAGGAACACATGAACGACATACTTAAAGAAATTCAGGAGAAAATGGATCAAAAATTAGAAGCCCTTACAAGGGAAACACAAAAATCATTGAAAGAAATTCAGGAGAATACAATTGCCAATAAGGAGGAAACGCAAAAATCACTTAAAGAAATACAGGAGAAATTTGATCAACAGGCAGAAGTCATGAAAGAGGAAACACAAAAATCGCTTAAAGAATTAGAGGAAAACACAAACAAGCAAATGACAGAACTGAGCAAAACCCTCCAGGATCTAAAAACAGAAGTAGAAACAACTAAGAAAGCACAAAGGGAGAAAACTTTGGAGATAGAAAACCTTGGGAAGAAATCAGGGACCATAGACACAAATATCAACAACAGAATACAAGAGATAGAAGAAAGAATCTCAGATGCTGAAGATACCACAGAAACCATGGACTCAACAGTTAAAGAAAATGCAAAATACAAAAAGGTTTTAACTCAAAATATCCAGGAAATGCAGGACACAATGAGAAAGCCAAATCTAAGGATTATAGGCATTGATGAGAGTGAAGATTTACAAATTAAAGGGCCAGCAAATATCTTCAACAAAATTATGGAAGAAAACTTCCCTAACCTAAAGAGATGCCCATGAATATACAAGAAGCCGACAGAACTTCAAACAGACTGGACCAGAACAGAAATACCTCCCGTCACATAATAATCAAAACCCCAGATGTACTAAACAAAGAAAGAATACTTAGGGCAGTAAGAGAAAAAGGGCAAGTAACATATAAAGGAAGACCTATCAGAATGACACCAGATTTCTCACCAGAGACCATGAAAGCTAGAAGATCCTGGGCAGAGCTCATGCAGACTCTAAGAGAACACAAATGCCAGCCGAGACTACTATACCCAGCAAAACTCTCAATTACTATAGATGGAGAAACCAAGATACTCCATGACAAAACCAAATTTACACAATATCTTTCTACAAACCCAGTCCTACAAAGGATAATAGGGGGAAAACACCATTACAACAAGGGAAAGTATACCCTGGAAAGAGCAGGATATTAAGCTTCTTTCATCAAACCCAAAGAAGATAACCACACAAGTATAAAATTAAAATAAAAACTGATGGGAAGCAATAACCACTATTCCTTAATATCTCTTAACATCAATGGACTCAATTCCCCAATAAAAAGACATAGACTAACAGACTGGTTACTTAAACAGGACCCTACATTTTGCTGCATACAGGAAACACACCTCAGTGTCAAGGACAAAAACTACCTTAGAGTAAAAGGCTGGAAGACAATTCTACAAGCAAATGGTGCCAGGAAACAAGCCGGAGTTGCCATTCTAATTTCAGATAAAATTGACTTTCAGCCTAATGTCATCAAAAGAGAAATGGAAGGTCACTACTTGCTGGTCAGAGGAAAAATCCAACAAGAAGAACTCTCAATCCTGAACATCTATGCCCCAAATACAAGGGTGCCCTCATTCATAAAAGAAACTTTACTAAAGCTCAAAGTACACATTGCACCTAACACAATAATTGTGGGTGACTTCAACACTCCACTCTCACCAATGGAGCGATCAGGAAAACAGAAACTAAACAGGGAGACGGTGAAACTAATTGAAGCTTTGAACCAATTGGAGTTAACAGATATATATAGAACTTTTCATCCCAAAGCAAAAGAATATAACTTTTTCTCAGCACCTCATGTTACCATCTCCAAAATAGATCATATAGTTGGTCACAAGACAGACCTCAACAAATATAAGAAGATTGAAATAATCCCATGCCTCCTATCAGATCACTATGGAGTAAAATGGTCTTTAATAACAATAAAAACAACAGAAAGCCCACATACACATGGAAACTAAACAATACTCTACTCAATGATACCTTGGTCAAGGAATAAAGAAAGAAAGAAATCAAAGATTTCTTAGAATTTAATGAAAATGAAGGCACAACATACACAAGTCTATGGGACACAATGAAAGCAGTGCTAAGAGGAAAACTCATAGCTTTGAGTGCCTTCAAAAAGAAATTCGAGAGAGCATACACTAAAAGATTAACGAAACAACTGAAAGCCCTGGAACAAGAAGAAACTAATTCACCCAGGAGGAGAAGACAGGAAATCATCAAACTCAGGGCTGAAATCAATCAGAAACCAAGAGAACCATACAAAGAATCAAAAAAACTAAAAGCTGGTTCTTTGAAAAAATCAACAAGATAGATAAACCCTTAGCCAGACTAACTAAAGGGCACAGAGAAAGTATCCAAATTAAAAAAATTAGAAATGAAAATGGAGATATTACAACAGAAACCGAGGAAATTAAAAAAAAAATCATCAGATCCTACTACAAAAACCTATACTCAACACAACTGGAGAATCTGGAGGAAATGGATGTTTTCTTAGACAGATACCAATTACCAAAATTAAACCAGGATCAAATAGACCATCTAAACAGACCTATAACCCCTAAAGAAATAGATGGGGTCATAGATAGGTTTCTGACCAAAAAAAGCACAGGACCAGATGGTTTTAGTGCAGAATTCTATCAGCCCTTCAAAGAAGACTTAACACCAAAACTCTTCAAACTTTTCCACCAAATAGAAACAGAAGGAACACTACCCAACTCCTTCTTCGAAGCCACTATTATGCTGATACCAAAACCATACAAAGATCCAACTAAGAAAGAGAATTTCAAGCCAATTTCCCTTATGAATATCGATGCAAAAGTACTAAATAAAATTCTTGCCCAACGAATCCAAGAACACATCAAAACGATCATCCACCATGATCAAGTAGGCTTCATTCCAGGGATGCAGGGATGGTTCAATATAAGGAAATCCATAAATGCTATCCACTACATAAACAAACTCAAAGAAAAAAACCACATGATCATTTCATTAGATGCTGAAAAAGCATTTGACAAAATTCTGCATCCTTTAATGCTAAAAGTCTTGGAAAGGACAGGAATTCAAGGCCCATATCTAAACATAGTAAAAGCAATATACAGCAAACCGGTAGCCAACATCAAACTAAATGGAGAGAAACTTGAAGCAATCACACTAAAATCAGGGACTAGACAAGGCTGCCCCCTCTCTCCATATCTTTTCAATGTAGTTCTTGAAGTCCTAGCTAGAGCAATTAGACAACATAAGGAAGTCAAAAGGATACAAATTGGAAAGGAAGAAGTCAAACTATCACTATTTGCAGATGATATGATCATATACTTAAGTGACCCTAAAAACTACTAGAGAACTCCTATAGCTGATAAACAACTTCAGCAAAGTGGGTGGCTACAAAATCAATGCAAGCAAATCAGTAACCTTTATATATTCAAAGGATAAGCAGACTGAGAAAGAAATTAGGGAAATGACACCCTTCATAATATCTACAAACAGCATAAAGTATCTTGGGGTGACTCTAACCAAACAAGTGAAAGACCTATATGACAAGAACTTCAGATCTCTGAGGAAGGAAATCGAAGAAGATCTCAGAAAATGGAAAAATCTTCCATGCTCGTGGATTGGCAGGATTAATATAGTTAAAATGGCCATCTTGCCAAAGGCAATCTACAGATTCAATGCTATCCCCATAAAAATCCCAACCCAGTTCTTCATAGAGATAGAAAGAGCAATTCTCAAATTCATCTGGAATAACAAAAAAACCAGGATAGTTAAAACTATTCTCAACAGTAAAAGAACTTCAGGGGGATTCAGTATCCCAGACTTTAAACTTTACTACAGAGCAATAGTGATTAAAAACTGCATGGTATTGGTACAATACCAGGCAAGCAGATCAATGGAATAGGATTGAAGACCCAGAAATGAACCAACACATCTATGGTCACTTGGTCTTCGACAAAGGAGCTGAAAGTATCCAGTAGAAAAAAAGATAGTCTTTTCAACAAATGGTGCTGGTTCAATTGGAGGTCAGCATGCAGAAGAATGCACATTGATCCATTCTTATCTCCTTGTACCAATCTCAACTCCAAATGGCTCAAGGACCTCCTCATAAAACCTGACACACTGAAACTAATCGAAAAGAAACTGGGGAAGACCCTGGAGTTCATGGGCACAGGGGAAAAGTTCCTGAATAAATGGAAAAATCTTCCATGCTCATGGATTGGCAGGATTAATATAGTTAAAATGGCCAGTAGCTTATGCTCTAAGATCAAGATTTGACATATGGGACCTCATAAAACTACAAAGTTTCTGTAAGGCAAAGGACACCGTCAAAAGGACAAAACGTCAACCAACAGACTGGGAAAGGATCTTCACCAACCCTAAATCTGACAGAGGGCTAATATCTAATATATACAAAGAACTCAAGAAATTAGAACCCAGAGAACCAAATAACCCCATTAAAAAGTGTGGTGCGGAGCTAAACAAAGAATTTTGACATGAAGAACTTCGGAGAGCTGAGAAACATCTTAAGAAATGTTCAACATCATTAATCATTAGGGAAATGCAAATCAAAACAACCCTGAGATTTCACCTCACACCAGTCAGAATGGCTAAGGTCAAAAAAATCAGGAGACAGCAGGTGTTGGCGAGGATGTGGAGAAAGAGGAACACTCCTCCACTGCTGGTGGGATTGCAAGATGGTGCAACCACTTTGGAAATCAGTCTGGCGGTTCCTCAGAAAACAGGGCATGACACTTCCTGAGGACCCTGTTATACCACTCCTGGGCATATATTCAGAGGATTCTTCAGCATGCAATAAGAACACATGTTCCACTATGTTCATAGCAGTCCTATTTGTAGTAGCCAGAAGCTTGAAAGAACTTAGGTGTCCTTCAACGGAGGAATGGATACAAAAAATGTGGTATATTTACACAATGGAGTACTATTCAACCATTAGAAACAATGAATTCATGAAATTCTTAGACAAATGGATGGAGCTGGAGAATATCATACTAAGTGAGGTTATCCAGTCTCAAAAGATCAATCATGGTATGCACTCACTGATAAGTGGATATTAGCCTAGAAACTTTGAATACCCAGGACATAATCCACAAATTAAATGATGTCCAAAAAGAATGGAGGAGTGGCCCCTGGTTCTGGAAAGACTCAGTGCAAGCATATAGGGGAATTCTAGAACATGGAAGTAGGAAGTGGTGAATGGAAGAACAGGGGGACGGAAGAGGGCATATGGGACTTGCAGGGAGTGGGGACCCAGAATAGGGGAAATCATTTGAAATGTAAATAAAAATATATCAATTCAAAAAAAGCCTGTACTCACAAAATTAAATCTTAACAAAATTACTAGACAGATACCATTTACCACAGTTAAATCAAGATCAGGTAAACTATATAAACAGCATCATAACTTCTACAGAAATAGATGCAATCATTAAAAGTCTCTTAGCAAGAAAGCTCAGAGTCAGATGGTTTTAGTGCAGAAATCTATCAAAAGGTAGTACCATTATTCCTTTTTAGAATGGAAGATGAATTGAATTCAACTTTCCTGTGAAAAAGGAAGCTCTTACCTTGTCCGGAGTGAGCAAAAAAGACCTTCCTGTGAGTATGCTGTAAAAATTGAAGGCTGAACCTTAGTTATGAATCAGTATAAGTGTTTCCCAGAGGTATTGATATTTGACTTTGAATAACTCTGGATATGATGAGTGTAATTCATCATAATAATCATTAATAAAAATTCATAGATATCTGATTATTTTGTCTTGTATGCATGTATATATACTGTTATAATATACTGTATAATATACTGTATAATATACTATAATATACTGTATAAAGACTGTTTTACAGTCTTTTAAGTTTAGTTACTAATATTACTAGAATATACTGCTCTGATTTAGCATTATAAGTTGTCAATATTTTAATGTAAAAACAGAGCATTTATATATAAAATAATATAAACATTAAGTTTTAAAATATATTGATGAATAATAAGAGAAGGTAATATTAGCAGTGCCTTTATATAGCATGAATGCTAGAAGACATAGGAAATATAATGATTTTTTTCTTTATATAATTATTTTAACTAACAATAAAAATGATGTACATATATTTTGAAGCTTTGGTGAAATATACATTATAGTATTATCAAACAGAGCACTTACAATACCCAGTTAGATCAAATACTTACTACTTAGCAAAGTTTTTTGTTCTAGAAAATAGGAAAAATAGTTGACTATCCAATACTCAAAGTTCTATGAATTTTGCAGTACAGAATCAGTACAGTAATTATAAGCTGTAGACAAAGGACTCATTCACTTCTCTTTCATGTTAACTTCCCAATATTTCCATTTCAACAATGAATAGAATGTTCTTTAGAAACTTGATTAGGTTCATTTTCAAGTCATTCTGCAATTATGAGCTGAAGAACTAATTATTTATTTATATAATGATCAGTATGGGAAAACTGCAAGTCTCAAAAGCATTATGTATGAAAATAAATAATGTTACCTTTTGATAATAATTATGTTGATTCAATCACATCAGAAGTAACACTAACAGCTTTCAAGATAATTTTTCTGATACTTTTTAAAAAGAGTATCTTACTACGTAGGCAGACAGGGGTATATTTATGACCCAAAATTATAGCAATCTTTCTTTCCTTACATCAAAAGTACTGGGCATAGAAGAATGGGCCAACGTATATGAATGTTAAGGTCTTTTAAGTGAACTGGGATGGATAATTTTACCTGTGTAATTTAAATTTTCTTGTTGGTTGCAATTTTGATTGTCATCAATAATTATTGACAAAATGTTTAGCAGCACACATGCACAGACACACACACACACACACACACACACACACTCCCTAAATAGATTTTATTGTGAGAGTAGTGAAATAAGTCTTCTACAGATGTAGATCTATGATCTGTGCTGTTCAATGTTTTATACAGAAATGAATCTCCTATGATGGCTAAAATGCATTTCAAATACCTAGCATCTCCATATTAATTTTTATTCTTAATATAATGGTTTAACACACTTTTTAAAAACCAAAATGTTTAACCAAGCTCTTAAATAAACAAAATGTAGTAATAAACCTATTTTTTTGCTTATGAAACCCAGTAGTTTTTACTATCTAAAATGAATATACTGTGGAACATTGTGCTGACTTTTTATTCTTTTCTGTGTGCTGCACTTTAAAGCAGTGTGATTTCAAATTCTGCTCAGAGATTACTTCTCGCAAGTTTTTTAGGCATGTTTTCCAGACACATTTTCCAAGGAAGTAGAAACTGTTTTCCACCTAATTCCCCCATGGAGTCTATGGCACACACCATGAGTCCTGTAATCTGCTTTAAAGCAATACTGTATAAATGATGTTTACCTGCATACATTTTTTATGACCATTTGGAGGCTTGGATTCTGCAGGGAACCCATTTTGCTTTTACCCTGGGATCTTTTTTCATTATGATTAAACAAAGGCTCCCCTACAAGCCTGGAGGAGATAAAAGGGATTGCTTAGCCTCTATTGCATCAGGCAGGTGATGGCAGATCCCCATCTATTTCAAGAGCAAACTTCAAACTAGCCACAGGTGATTTCCTTTCCATGCTGATTGGCATCACAGACATTATGTGCCCCACAACAGCAATTTCTAGCTTATTATTTAGCTCCATGACAGCAAAAAGAAAAGATAAAGCTGAAGGATTTGAAATACAAGCAAACACAAAGAAAGAAGTGTTCATGACTACTCTTGAATTATAAGGCACATTTCAACAAAGACACACACAATATTCTTATGCTAGGAAAGGTATTTTGATGGTATACTACCTAATGCCTTGATAAAGAAAGATGAATCAATGAACAATTAGGTACATAAATAGATGACAGAGATTGTGTACATATATAAGTAAAAAAGCAATAATATAGCTTAAAGGAACAATTTTAGAAAAATACTTTCTAAAACGTTATTACAGTATCAATCTTCCTACTACAAATCTAGCATATACTACTGCTGAAACTATACTGTGTGTGTGTTAAATTATTTCTAATCTCATCTACCTTCCAAATGAGACTCAGGCTATAATTTCTTAACTTAGCTTTTACAAAATTATTGTGGGATTAACCCTAATATAATTGTCTAATCACTAGACAGTATACTTGCTCTTTGTGTCTTCCTCTGGCATTTCTACTCCCCCATCCTGTTCTCAGGGTCTACTTTGCTTTGGCACATGCTCCTGGTCCATATGTAATGGAGACCTTCTGTTCCCTCTGACTTCTTCCTCCTTCCTTCTCTTTCCTTTTGGTGCTCACCACCCGTAACCTCCAGATTGGTAACAAACTAACTTTCTCTATTCTCTTCAGTGATTGTCTATAGACATTTTTATTTAACCAATAATTTTACATTGAGGAGTATGTTTGCACAAAAAAAAAAGCTTCTGTACTTGAGAATTCACTCATCTTAGGGCAACCAAGTCTTGGGATACATAATTCAGCATTTGAATACATTTGCAGCATTTGACTAACCCACAGCCCCCATACACAAACACCTAAACACACACACACACACACACACACACACACGCATGTATATGTGTATGTATAAGTATATGTATATGCATTTGTATATGTACACCCTATGTGCTTCTATCTCAAGAAGACATAAAGAAGTAATTAGATTTCAATATTCAATAATTGCAATAATCATCATCATGGAAAATCTCAGTAGATGCCCCAAGATTTTTAAAAGAGAGAGTTTGTTCCAGATTCTGCTGCACACTGCATTCTCTTTACAAAAGTTTGAAGTTATTGAAGAGGCTGCTAAAGGTCACCCGAGTGGAAACAGGGTTTGTAATGAAGCGTCATTTTGTTTCTCTGTGAAAAGCATCACTCATGATTTCTATCTTGACAGTTACTTGGCTGGACTGTTTATCTCTTAAATTAGTTTTCAAATTCTTGTATTCCTTACAGAAATATGGATTTTCCCTAAAATTCTATTAGAACATTTATTCTAAGTGACAATGGCAGATGCTTTGTAATCTAGTATATTTGATGTGTATTCTATACAGGAATTTCAGTCATATCTCTTTATTTCAGGAATTGCTAACAGGCTGTGATTTACGTGTGAAGCTTTCAAAGACATTAAGGGATGCCATGGATGTTTTTGACAATTTAATGAAGCAAGTTTTACATTTTACGAACCACAGCCTATTATTTTACAATATATTTATTATTTCAAAATATATTTAAATAGTATAATGTACTAACAGGAAGATTGGCTTTTTCCATTTAAGTTACTTTAATATAAAACTGTAGCCATGAATACACTAAGCAAAACACGTCATTCATTACACAAGTATCCCAGGAACTGTTCAAAGTCCAGTGACATAATGGACAAGCAGTAAATTTAACAGAAAAAAACAAACCTAAAAAATTCAAAAGATTTGCTATAAAGGTCTTCATTAATACATGTCATTCATGCTTTACTTTTCAAAATTATATAATTATTTTTTTACTTAACTATTACATTTATCTAGTAAAGTAAGAAAGCTTATAAATAGAACACAAGTCACTTACTGAGACAAAAAGAATGAAATTAAAGCAGTTAGCCTTAAAGCGCAGACCATCGTGCTAAACACCCATCTGTTCTATTATCAGTGTAATAAGAATTTTGGTCATCCATATTTGAAAATGTTTGTTTACTAATAATCACTATAGCAATGGCTGAATTGAATTAATGGCCATCTGCATTTATCGTGTACATTATACTTTTCATGTTTAATACGGGTTTTGATGTCAGAGCTATTAACTTCACATGAGCCCTTGAAGAAGTCCCTTCTCTGTTTCATATTGAATTTCAAATAAAACTCATAAATGTGATAAGAACATTTACTATTTAAAATCTAGTCTTTAAAAAAAAATAAAATAACTATTAAATAATACTGAGTATTATCTACAGTAGTGTTTTGCTCTAAGAACTATTTCTGGTGTATTAAAAGAACTAGCAACTTTTAAAAATTAAGATTAAATATGAACAAGAATTAGAACATTTTCAGAGCAATTTTATAATATTCTCCATATTTAAAATAAAAACACACTCAATATTGCACAACTTTGTATCTTTCAATGTAACATGTGGATTTTAAAACCTTATAATAATTATCTATTTTTATGGCATAATTAACCTATTGTATTTGAATCAACTAAAAGATTTCAAGGAAACTAAAATTGTTCCTGTATGTCATTTAATTGTGTTGCTTTTAATTAGAAAGTATAAACTAATTTCAACACACACACATATGAGTGTGTGTGTGTGTGTGTGTGTGTGTGTGCTCAAAGTAGAAGTAACTTTAAACAAATGCAAGTTAGAAGCTATTTTTGACTTATTTACAGGAATGGTGAATATTACTTATCTCTAAAGCAGGATTCAGGAATCTAATTTTCATATTCTATTTTCAAAAATGAAAATAGAATGAATGCATTCAAACACAAATCACATATACAGAAATTAGAAGCAGCTGGAGGACAGCTTCACCATACAGTTTCTGAGCTATATGCTTGCATCTTAGAAATTCTCTAATATTCTATGCAAAGAACAAGTGCCTTTGAGCAATGAACTGGACCCACAATTGTTTCCTGATTATTTGAAAGCAAAGAATATCAAGTAAAGAGCAAAAGTTTTAAGATATTTCCTAAACATCAGAATGATTCATTTTCTTTGTTTTCGTCTCCCCTGGTGTTTCCGTGTGTATCTGTGTGTGTCTATGCCCGTGGCCATGTGTGCACACAAGCACATCCCAAGTCTGTGTTGATACCTTCATCTATTGTTCTCTAGCTTAGTTTTTAAACAATCCCTTGCTGAACTTGGAATTCACCTTCTGCTTAGATTGACTGGCCACACTGCTCTTGCAATAGTTTTGTCTTACTATCTATAGTCCTGGGGTAACATCTGCATACCAGTGGACTGGGTACAACTTAGACTCTGGGGATCCAGGATCCAGTTCTCTTGTTTGCACTGCAATTTTTTTTTACCCATTAATCATCTCCTCTCAAGTCCTGAATCACTTTCTAAACATCTTTATAAACAACTTTAAAATTATTTAAATAATCTTACTTTAGTCCTGTAGGAAAATTCACCACTGCCTTTAATTTCTTTATTTTTAGATATGATAAAAACTGTGAATGATCATGACTAAATTTATAAAGGAGATCCCAAAGACTCTGACACATGATGATTAGGAACAGGTGTATGTATTCTAAAGCTCTGGTAATTTATTTCCGATCACTTCCTATTCAACAATTTTGCAGTGCCTGAGAGACAAATATATCTCATTTTGAAATTATTCACTTTATTTATCCCTAGGAACTAGGTATCTGGGTATTCAGTAACTTAGAGGACACAACTCATTATGCAAATCATTAAATCACTGAAGCCTTGGACCACACCCATCTTCTTTAGAATCTCTGCCAATGTCTCAAATACTTGCTACAGTATGTGCAAGCCTCTTGGCATATAGTATGCAAACAACATTTCTGAAAGGGATTTTTATTTATTTTTGAGATTAGAATATAAATTCATTATTTCTTTTTTTCACTTTCTTCCTTACACTCCTATTTAAACCTCACTTCTGCTGTGCTTTCGTTCAAATTCATGATTTTTTGTTTCATCAATTAATAATAATAATATACAGGATTATACATATATATTCATATATACATATGTATGAATTTCTAGCTACTTAATATAATCATTTTAGCCCAAGTACTGTTGTTTATATAACAAATGGTTACATAGAGTATTGAAATGTAAATAAATTATATCGAATAAAAAAATAGAAAAGAAAAAAATATAGAAATAAAAGAAACAGGATAAATTGTCTTCCTCAATTAGAGCATATCAATTGGCTATCCAATAACAAATGGTTAGCCCCTATACATGCAAATAACATAGTAAAGGCTAAGCAGATTTATTATTGTATTTAATACACACACACACACATATATGTATATATAATGTTTGTAGTGATATATTTCAAATGCTTTAAGTAAACTAAAATAAACTTTGATAATATTTCTTCATAATTATGTAGCATGGAATGTATGTGTTTTCTTACATTTGGTACATGCATACCAAAATACTACTGCATATTCACGTTGTCAAAAGCATTCAGAAAGTGGAATTTAGTTTATTTGATAGAGTTCCTGCCCAGGATAAAGAAGCCTTGACTTTGGTCTCCAGAACTCTGTGAAATGACTTTGGTCCTCAGAACTCTAGGAAATGGGAATGAGTTGATAGTACATGTTCTCTACACCCCGTATTTAGCTGTTAGATGCATTAAGATAAAAGGTTCAAGGTTATGCACCACTATGTGTTAACTCTTCTTCAAACATCTTGTAGAATTATACTCTAAAACTATCTGGCCTTGGGTGTGATTCTGTTTGGTAGACTTTTAATAACGTCTGTTTCCTTATGGGTTGTAGGACTGTTTACCTGATCCTGATTTACTTTGCTCAGTGTAGTCTGTCAAGAAAATTTTCTATTTCATTTAGATTTTCCAGTTTTCTGGAGTACAGGCTTTTAAACAAAGACCTAATTTAATATGGACCCACAATTAGATATATTTTTCATTGGTGACAAATGTCTCAGTTTAGAAAAGGCAGGGCTTGTTTTGGTTCAGGATTTTAGGGTTCTGTGTGCATGATTGTTGGTCCCCTGCTGAGAAGGGGGCATGCAAATTAATATGCTCAGTAAACTTTCTTAATTAATTTTAGTCAGGAGTTGGAGAGGTTGAAAGGAAGAGGCAGAAGTGAAGATACATTCAATGATGATTGCTTCTTCTCACTGTCCTTCACTACCTAGCATAAAATCACATCTCAAGAAGGTTTTCCAATCACCAATCTCTGATTAAATACAAATTTATCTAGTTACCACAATACTCCTTAAACTATTTCACAAAATAGAAACAGAAGAGACATTGCCATACTCATTCAATAAGACCACAGTCGTCCTGATACCTAGATTACTCAGAGTCAACCAAGAAAGTGAATTTCAGACCAATTTCTTTTATAAGTATTGATACAAAACTCTCAATAAAATATTTGCATGCCAAATCTAAGAATATATCAAAATATCAACCATCATGATCAAGCAGGTTTCAACCCAGGCATTCAGGAATCATTTAATATATGAAAATCTATCAATGTAATCCATGATATAAATAAAATTAAGGAAAAAACCAAACAAGTGATCATTGTATGATAAGCGAACATTCCTTCAACAAAATCCAAAACCAATTCATGTTAAAAGTATCAGGAAGATCAGGGATTCAAGGCCTGTATTAAATACTATAAAGGCAATATACAGGAGTAATATAGCCAATATCAAATCAAATGAAGTGAAACATAAAGCAATTCCAATAAAATTAGGAACAAGTCATTTTCCTCATATCTATTTAATATAGTATGATGAGTTCTAGCTAGAGCAATAAGAGATCTTAAGGAGATCAACAGGATACAAATTGGAAAGGAAGAAGTGGATGATATAATAATATACATATGTAATGTCAAAAATTCTACCAGAGAACTCCTACAGTTGAAAAACATTTTAGGAAAGACTCCAGATACAAAATTAACTCAAAAAAAAAAAAACAAAAAACAAACCAGTAGCATTCCTATATACAAATGATAAACAGGCTAAGAAAGAAATTGGGAAAACAGCACACTTCTCAAAACCCACCAATAATATAAAACAATTTGTAACTCTAACCAAGTAAGTGAAAGATCTGTATGACAAGAACTTCAATACTCTGAAGAAAAAAACTGAAAAAGGCATTAGAAGATAGAAAACTATATAACATGATCTTGGATTGGTAGGGTTAACTTAGGAATAATGGCCACCTTACCAAAGGCAATGTATAGATTCAATGCAATCCCTATGAAAATTCCAACACAATTTTTCACATACCTGATAAGAGCAATTTTCAATTTCACATGGAAAAATAAAGAAAAAGGCCAAGGGTAAAGAACTTAATCTTGTATGATAAAAGAGCTTCTGGATATATTACCATCCCTGACTGTAAGCTTGACTGTGGAGCAATAATAATCAAACTGCATAGTTCTGGCATAAATACGGACAGGGTCATCAATGGAACTGAAGAGCCAGGAATAAACCCACACGCCTATAGATACTTGATTCTTGACAACAAAGCCAAAAGCATACAATGTAAAAAAGAAAGTATCTTAATGAATAATGTTCGTCTAACTGGAAGTTGGCATGCAGAAGAATAAAAATAGATCCCTATCTATCTCACTGCACAAAACTCAAGTAATGTATATCAGAGACCTTGATGGAAAACTGAATAGATTATGGGATTCAATAAAAAATTATTTTCAAAAGGAGTAAGTGACTAGTGTTCAAGCCTTGGGACTGACCCTAATCAATTTATTTAAGGCATGTTAAACACAATGCAATTTGGGCAAAACTTTCCTTATGATATTTAATCAAATTCCATGTGACCATTAAAGCATACATAAAGTAAGAGAGTGAAAGTTAGATGTGACTAATTCTAGTTGGAAAACACTATGACACATTCCACAAAGATAGACTCTATAGACTGACTACATGTGATACCTTACGTAAAGATAGGCTGTATAGGTTGCCTGAAAAAATAAAGCTTACAATAGGGATCCTGGGTAGAGAAAACAAGCTCGTGATAAGGTTCTGGTTGAGGATAAGTTTTGGCTCTGCTACATAGCACAAATACCAACAGGCAATTAATCATTTCTGTTCCTAGCTCTCTGGGCAGACAACAGGCTATGCATCCCTTTCATTAAAGGAATAGGCCTGTCTGTTAAGAATTTCTGGTTCTCCTAGTTCTTATCTGTGAGCACAAGATGTCCATGTCTCCCACAGTCCATATGTTAAACAGGTATTCATTGCTTTTATAAGCTTCTGAGTGAAATATTCATGTTGTGTCCAGAAGATGGTGTATTATAGCATCTCTCCAATCTTATGGTCCACACGCTCTTTCTACCTTCTCTTACATGATGTTCCCTGAGCCTTAGGTTGGGAGACAAAGATACTAATACGCTGTTCAGTTCTGAACATTTCGTCTTATAGTATGACTCACTGTGTATCTGTTCATTGACTTCAAAATGAACGTCTTAGACAAATTTATTTTTCATTTAGATTTCACATAATACTTTGAGTGAGATTTGATAAGGTATAAGGTATAAAAATAACAGGTATAAGGTTGAATAGTATATGGTCATTGCACTTCTGAATTTGATCAATTTAGTTTACCAATATGTGCTAAATTGGTGAAATTGTATCAGCGTTGGAATCTAAAATATTTAGCTTTGAACAGAGTTGAATAGTAATAGGCAGATTCAGTTTATTCTTAATGAGAACCAACTAAACGATCCAATCTAAAGTAAGCCATTTACCTTCAATATGGCCTGTGGTGCCACCTGAGGCGACATGATCATTGTCTGTGCTGTCAGCAGAAACCAAGTGGCAGCCCATGCTCCCTCATTCCACTGACTGTGGAAACTACTTTTGTAGTGGTATTCATGATTACAGACATATTGCTGAGAGAGTCGGACAAAGAATGCTTTTGTGACAGCTCTAGCTGTCACACCACCACCACCTTCCCTTCACAGAGTCATAGCAGCATAAAATGGAAGCCATTCAAAGAGAACTCGTTTTTTTGTTTCATATTAAAAAAATTAACCTTTACTTTTAAAGTTGCAAACAACAACAACAATAATAATAATAATAGTCTGAAGGCTATACTTTTCTATAAACTTCTACAATTAGAGTTGCTGTTTATAGAAGTTGTGGAGCTTCATATTGAATTTTATTCTTTAGCTATTGAATCTCTCTTTTTTAATTAAATATTTACAAACCAGAATTTATGCCCCTCCTGGTCCACCCTCTGTCTGTTCCACATCCCATACCTCCTCCATCCACATTTCTATGATGATTCCCCCGTCCCCCACACTCTCCACACGACCAAATCTCTGTACTTCCTGGGACCTCCAGTATCTTTGTTTTTTATTAGATATTTTCTATATTTACATTTCAAATGTTATCCTCTCTCCTGATTTCCCCTCTGAGAACCCCGTAACCCATCCTCCCTCTGCCTGTTCATCAACCCACCCAATCCCACTTCCCTGCCCTGGCATTTCCCTACACTGGGGCATTGAACCTTCTCAGGACCAAAGGCCTCTCCTTCCTTTGATGTCCAACAAGGCCATCCTCTGCTGCATATGAGGTTGGGGGCATGGATCCCTCCATGTGTACTCTTTGTTTGGTGGTTTAGTCCCTGGGAGCTCGGGGGGGGGGTACTGGTTTGTTCATATTGTTTGTGGCCCCTACTATGGGTTGGTAAACCCCTTCAGCAACTTGGATACTTTCCCTTGCACCTCCACTGGGGACCCTGTTCTCACTTCAATGGCTGGCTGAGTGAAAATCCCTCTCTGAATTTGTGAAGAACTGGCAGAGCCTCTCAGGAGACTGTCAACAATCAGGCTTCTGTCAGCAAGCATTTGTTGGCATCCACAATAGTGTCTGGATTTGATAATAGTTTATGGGATGTATCCCTAGGAGGCATAGTTTCTGGATGGCCTTTCCTTCAAACTCTTCTTCACACTTTATCTCTGTATCTCATCCTGTGGGCATTTTGTTCCCCCTTCTAAAAAGGACCACAGTATATCAAAGTATGGATACTCTGGTCCTCCAGTCTCTTGAGGGTTAGGTGCATCTTCTCTGAGTGAGTCCAAACTCGGCAGTCCTCTGCTGTATATCTGCTGGGGCCTCATAACAGCTGGTGTATGCTGCTTGGTTGGTGGGCCAGTGTCTGAGAGACCTTGGGAGTCCCTCAAATTCTTTCAGCCTTTCCTTAATTGAACCACAAGGGTCAGCAACTTCTGTCCATTGGTTGGGTACAGATATGTGCATCTGACTCTTTCAGTTGCTTGTTGGATCTTTCAGACTGCAGTAATAATAGTCCCCTTTTTATGAGCACACCATAGCATCTGAAATATCAGGCCTTGTGGCTTCCCCTTGAGCTGGATCCTAATTTGGGGCTGTCACTGGACCTCCTTTTCTTCAGGCACTTTTCCATTTTTGTCCCTGCAGTTCTCTCAGACAGGAACAGTTATGGTAGAGTTTCTGACTATGGGATGGTAACCCCATCTCTCACTCGATGCCCTGTCTTTCTACTGGAGGTGGACTTTCCCCACGATAGAACATTTCATCTAAAGTCCCTCCTCCTGAATCCTGAGTTTCTCACCTCCCAGGTTTCTGGTACATTCTAGAAGTTCCCCCCACCTCCTATCTCCTGAGGTTGCCTGTTTTCATTCTCGAAAAGAACTCTGAAAATCCTGTTACACGTGTAGCATTGGAATGATTTATATGATATCAGCTCGAGAGGAAGGGCTTGGTCCTGTGGAGGATTGATGGCCACAGAAAAGGGGAAATGCTATAGTGTGTGGGGCGTGGGGTGGAGGGAAGAATGCTCTCTTAGAGGCAAAGGAAGATGATGGGGTGGGTTGGGGTTTGAGGAGGGAAGACTGGGAAGGCAGACAACATTTGAAATATAAACAAATAATATGTAATTAAAAAAAGAAAAGAAGCAAAAAGAGAGATAATTATGAGTATGTTAGCTCTCCACAGGTGATGGCTTCGGGTGGGGATGCAGGAGGAAAATGATTCTGTTTTATTTAATATGCAGGTCATTGAAAGCTTGATCACTCTCCAATGGGTTTGCAGACAAAATAAATTTTAGTTTACTTTTTATTTTTATAGGGGAGGTTACAAAACTGAGTGAGCAGACATGTAAGGATTTTGGTACATGAGGTGAAATTCCCAAAGAATCATTAAAAATATGTTGAAAAAATCTGTCTGCATAAGTAAGGCAGCAGGCATGAGCTGAGAATGATTGCCTAGCACAAATATAAACATCTTTAAAGCTAAAGAGGAAATGGGAGCATCTTAGCAAGCTTTATTTCAATATGTCTCCAAAATTCATTTATTTTAAATTGTTACTAGTTATTATTAATTATCAATAAACCATTAATATTAAGAGGAAATCAGCCAAAATAGATGTAAATAATTAAAACTATTTAGTTAAAAAGTACTTAATCTATGTAACATATAAACTATTCAAATCTCCACAGAAACATCAATACAAATTATCAGCAGTAGAATAAGTGGCATGCATTAATAAACATCTGAAAATGCAAATCAGAGTGAAATGAGATGTAATGTAATCCGAGTGGCAATTTCCAGAAAGAGAAAGACAATACGTGATGATGAGATTTTAAAGGAAGAAAAATCCTCTAAAATTTTCTTGTTTTTAAATATTACGATAGAACAGTTACCAGAACATAGGGACCGTTAAGGATTTGAGGTTGAGGAATGGTAAACATTTGCTAAATTATGAGTACACAGAATAATAAAAACTCTATTTCATAGAAGTGTGACCGCACATAATAATTTAGGCTGTCTTTTACAAACCTAGAAACCTATTTCATGAATATGTTATCCAAAACGAGAGAATAAATTGAAGCTTAGTCTGTTTACACTCTCACACATTACAAAAGGCATCCAATCATATGCTGCTCGGAAATACATTTATGTATAAACTTTTACCCTTTGTGAAGCTCTTACAATAATCAAGTAAGTAAAATTTGCAAAAGTAATTCATTGTATTTATCCTACTTGATTCTATGTTATTTGTGCTTACATGAAGCTAAAATGGAATTATTTCACAATTATGAATAAAGTTAGAAATTATTCACAGTAGACAGTTCCAATAAATTAGAAAATTGCAAGAACCAATTTTATAAACACTTTTTTGCCCTAAGAATGCATACTTCACTTCAATCTGTACATTTTAATCTACATTAGTAAAAATATTGGAATTTAAAACAATTTTAACCTGTAAAGATATGTGTAGGTGATTATTTTAGTATGACAATTTTAAGAGAATGGCTTTTATATAAATAATTGTGTTTTTTGAAATCACCATGAATACAGTATGTCACCCAAGTACAACAATACAAAAGTACCCAATAATTTGTCTTTTTGAAGTTCCTTAAAATGTACACTTAACATTATAGATTAAATTAATTTATCATTATACATTTATGGGAAAATATTTTGTTACCATTAAATCATTAAAATATCATTATTATAAATAAAGTGAATTGGAACAGTAATTCACATAGAGTATTAGTTTTTAATTGTGTCAGATTTATATAACATACTGACATGGTAGAATACTAACCACATGCTGTGTTCTCATAAACAAAGCAATTTTGTCAGATAGTGTGAACTTAGAAGAAAATATAAACACTCATGGCCTTATGGTGTCATGTTTAATATTCAAGTAATTCAGACACATGATCCAAATTAAGTCAAAAATCCATATACTTTGAATAAACTGTTTCAAAATAAATAATATGTATTAATTTTAAACATACTACAATTAAATTTGAAATATGTTTGTACCAATACATATCCATATGCTTACACAGATAGTCTCAGTACATGCAGTAAAGATAATAAAAAATGACTAAGTCATGAATTTATAGATGGAAACACTGAATGGTATATTTTACTTCCTCCATTTAGAAACATTGTCTGTAATATTTAAGTAAAAGATTCATATGTGAAAACCAAAACTGTGAAGGGAGAGGTAGGATGCATTGAGGATGGGAATATTTCAGTGTGTTGCATTAGATAATAAATTTCTAAATGAATAAGAACTTCAAATTAAATTTTGTTTAATCAGAGGTCAATGTGTCATGCTTCTTTCAAATGCTTGTCTTACTTAAGGAACTGTTATAAAATCATGGTTATGATTCACTAATACTAAAAATGTTGCTTCTTTCTCAATTTAAAATGCAACCTCAGTGTAGTAGTTACATTCTGAAACATTAGAGAATCTTTGTGGTGCTAAAATTTTATTCTCAATCTTTATTTTTACCTACTACATAATCATTTAGGTCTAGAAAAATCTGAAAGATAGAAAATGACAATTTGTGAAATGAATCCTTCAGACTTTTCAAGTCACTCCTTCTATAACATAATTATTGTTATGCTAGTTACTTTCTACTGCTGTAATAAAGCACCATTGGAAGGACAACTTCTAGAAGAAAGGCTGTGTTTGAAGTGTGGCTCATGGTTCTAGTTGGATTCACACACCACCATTATGGTACAGGCAGTCAGGCATGGAGCTGAGAGATCACATCTTGACCTACACAGGAAAGAGAGAACTTTGTGGAAATGGCACCAGTCTACTGAAATCTTACAGTTTACCCCAGCAACACATATCTTACAAAAGGGCCACAACTCCTAATCCTTTCCAAAATAGTTCAGCCATCTGGAGAGCAAGCATTATATGAGTCTATGGGGCTATTGACATTCAAGCCATCACAGAGGTGTTGGGTCTGGTCATTGTATATATCCTCTCAGTGAAACAACAATCATGGTGTTTCAGGATATTTGATCAAGCTGTGCTTGTACTTGACTGTGTTGTTTACTCAATAAACTCATTTCTAGTTACTGTGTGAAAAAAAAAGAAAATGACAAGCAATTATAAGAAGGAAGATAATTACCAGTGATATTGCAATGTTTGACTAAAAATATTAACTATAATCATAGTGCACTTATAAGTTTGCCTCTGTGTTCAAAATCATATACTAGCTGTAATGATTATGATCTAACTAATAGTCCCCAAATCTGAAAAAATAGATACTTACAGCCTTTCTTTCCTAGTTATGATACCCTCTGTAAACAATATGCCTTCAACATATATAATGAGGGAATATATTTTCTAATTCATGTTGTTTCAATTCTGTCAGTCAGAAAAACACTGTAGGATAAATTGTCTAGTAAAATTGTTATTGAGTTGATTATTAACATAGAGGTCATAATCTTTGGCCACCAGTAACAATTTAAGATACTTTTTTTTGAATATTTATCTTACTTTTAATGATATATTTTGCAGTAGGAGGCAAAGTGAGAGTTCTCAGTTATTATTGGAAAATTTCATGAAATATATACATATATTCATGAAATGTATACAATGTCATACAATTTCTGAATATGTAATTTATGAAAATTACTTAGATTATGTTGAATTTAACTTATTTTGTCTAGATTGATAAGATAATTCACACTTAACCTAGGGACTCTGACATCATGTTCTCAAGGCCTGGTCTGGAGGAATCAGTGATTACTCAAAAGTTAGTAGCTCTTATTGATATTTGTATCCATGTTTTAGTTTTCTTCATCCATACAATGGTTCCAAACCATCTATAACTCCACGTCTGAGGAATCTGATATTCTGTTCTGAACTCTTGGGCAGTAGGCATGGAATATATTTGGTATATATACATATATACGGGCAAAACATTCATTAAGTAGAAGAAAGATTCTAAAATAATTGTCAAGCCAGAGTGCAAGTGGTTTTGTGATTTGTTTTGTTTTGTTTGTTTGTTTGTTTGTTTTAAATAACACAGAGAACAATTAGAAAACATAATCTAGAGTTTTGATAAGGGCTTCATTAAGAGTGTGCTTTTGGAGTTATTCATCTGAGATAATTCAAAACCACCCTAACAATTCATCTCTAAGGATCACTCCCTTCTGGGTTTCCTGTTATCCTGCCCTCACAATCAGACATATACTCACAAAGATACAAAACTATACAGAAGCGTATGAATAAAATCAATTCATATTAATACAAACAGTCCACCAGATAATTAAAATGTGCCAAAATCAGCAACAGTATGAAAAGATAGTCTTCACAATATGCCTTTAAAAATATAATTTTAAAAAGATTATGTTACATGTCTATTTTCTTTTTGTTCCATTTAATATTTTACACACAACATATTTTGATCATACCCTTTCCTCTTCTCCACGTCCTTCCAGATCCTCCCTGCCTCTGCATATTCCCCATTTTTCCCTCTGTCTTTCTCTAAAACAACATTTAAAAAATGAAAAAAAATCTACAAATAGTAAAGTATTATTAAAATTTTACATTAAAGTGGGAGGGGAATGTAAACAACAACAACAACAACAAAAATGTCCCACCTGGGTTAGTCAAATCACTCTAACTAAAAGACCTCTCCTGAGTGCAGATGAGACACCAGCTGTCACTCTATTGTAGAAAACTGACTTTCCCTTTTCTGTGGATCTAATTTGCCAATAGGTTCTTGGTTAGGGGTAAGCTTAACCTTTTTCCTTTTCTCAGTGCTAGGATTCTGTCTGGATTGAATTTGTTACAGGTCAGAAATAAATTTTCAATTTAAAGTGGACCAGCAGCACTGGATCAATAGTGAAACATTCACACATTTTTGATGACTAAACAAATGATTCAGGCATGCTGTCAAGCAGTTTGTCAATTTATGACAATACTAAACACATTTTTGGCATCTAATTCAGCAAGTGAAGTCCTTGCTACTTACTCAAGAGAACTTAAAACTTTCATCCACATTTACACTTTATGAAGATGGGCATAGCAATCAATTTCATTTTTAATTGACTAAAATTGTTGACAACAGATGAAACCTTCTGAAGATGAGTGGATACACTTGGGGAATCTGTAGTTGTGGTATTGGTGGGAACTACAATTAAATTAGCAATAATACAATCATTGCAAGAGAAAAATTTATATATATTATAATTATATATATATATATATATATATATATATATATATATATATAATTAAACTTTTAAAGACTTATGTTTATTATGTGGCATTCTGAAACAGCCAAACTATCGTGACTGTTCAATGATCCATTCATTCTAGGAATTGGAGATGTGCATAAAATCATTCTCAAAAATAAAGATCCAATAATAAAAAATGAATTATATGTTTATATAATATAATTTTTGAAGGGAGTATATCTCACTTAGGTAAAATAACTATAAAATATACCCTATCAGGCTCGATTTATACTTTTCCAACTAAAATGTGATGGGCATTAAATAAATTTGATTATTAATACATTTTTATTCGATATATTTTTTATTTACATTTCAAATGATTTCACCTTTTCTGGCCCCCCACTCCCTGAAACTCCCATAAGTCCCCTTCCCTTCCCCTGTTCTCCCACCCACCCATTCCCACTTCCCTGTTCTGGTTTTGCCCTATACTGCTACACTGAGTCTTTCCAGAACAAGGGGCCACTCCTCCTTTCTTCTTGTACCTCATTTGATGTGTGGATTATGTTTTGGGTATTCCAGTTTTCTAGGTTAATATCCACTTATTAGTGAGTGCATACCATGATTGATCTTTTGAGACTGGGTTACCTCACTTAGTATGAGTAAAAAAAAAAAAAAAAAAGTAAAAAGCTCCATCCATTTGCCTAAGAATTTCATGAATTCATTATTTCTAATGGCTGAAAAGTACTCCATTGTGTATATATATCACATTTTTTGCATCCATTCTTCTGTTGAGGGATACCTATGTTCTTTCTAGCTTCTGGCTTTTATAAATAGGGCTGCTATGAACATAGTGGAACATGTATCCTTATTACATGCTGAGGAATCCTCTGGGTATATGTCCAGGAGTAGTATAGCAGGATCTAATTTTCACCTGAAGAACTTTGGATGGTGGAGAAGCATCTTTAAAAATGCTCAACTTCATTAGTCATTCGGGAAATGCAAATCAAAACAACCTTGAGATTTCACCTTACACCAGTCAGAATGGCTAAGGTTAAAAATTCAGGAGACAGCAGGTGGTAGCAAGGATGTGGAGAAAGAGGAACACTCCTCCACTGCTGGTGGGGTTGCAAATTGGTACAACCACTCTGGAAATCAGTCTGGAGGTTCCTCAGAAAACTGGGCACCTCACTTCCGGAAGATACTGCTATTAATACATTTTTAAATGATCTTTACTTATCAGTGTGGAAAACCTGATGTTGTTTACAACACGTTTTTCAATAATAACAGCAACGTTAAAAAGGTCACATAGCTTATATTTTTTACTTTTACATTAATATCATTCTATTGTCTTTTGATATGTTTAAGTCAACAAGCACTAATCAAGAAAAGTAAAACTGAAAAAAGTCATTCTGAGGTACTTAAGAGTAAATTATTCCAATTTTGAATCTCATCATCCTTTTTATTTTAAAAATTATAAATCCATAAATTTAAACATGTTCTATTTATTCCACATTATTACACACTATAACTACTATCTTTTTTTATTTGATATAATTTATTTACATTTCAAATGATTTCCCCTTTTCTAGCCCCCCCCCCACTCCCCGAAAGTCCTGTAAGCCCCCTTCTCTTCCCCTGTCCTCCCTCCCACCCCTTCCCAGTTCCCCGTTCTGGTTTTGCCAAATACTAATTCACTGAGTCTTTCCAGAACCAGGGACCACTCCTGCTTTCTTCTTGTATCTCATTTGATGTGTGGATTATGTTTTGGGTATTCCAGTTTTCTAGGTTAATAACCACTTATTAGTGAGTGCATACCATAATTCACCTTTTGAGTCTGGGTTACCTCACTTAGTATGATGTTCTCTAGCTCCATCCATTTGCCTAAGAATTTCATGAATTCATTGTTTCTAATGGCTGAATAGTACTCCATTGTGTAGATATACCACATTTTTTGTATCCACTCTTCTGTTGAGGGATACCTGGGTTCTTTCCAGCATCTGGCAATTATAAATAGGGCTGCTATGAACATAGTAGAGCATGTATCCTTATTACATGGTGGGGAATCCTCTGGGTATATGCCCAGGAGTGGTATAGCAGGATCTTCTGGAAGTGAGGTGCCCAGTTTTCGGAGGAACCACCAGACTGCTTTCCAGAGTGGTTGTACCAATTTGCAACCCCACCAGCAGTGGAGGAGTGTTCCTCTTTCTCCGCACCCTCTCCAACACCTGCTGTCTCCTGAATTTTTAATCTTAGCCATTCTGACTGGTGTAAGATGAAATCTTAGGGTTGTTTTGATTTGCATTTCCCTAATGACTAATGAAGTTGAGCATTTTTTAAGATGCTTCTCCGCCATCCGAAGTTCTTCAGGTGAGAATTCTTTGTTTAATTCTGTACCCCATTTTTTAATAGGGTTGTTCGGTTTTCTGAAGTCTAACTTCTTGAGTTCTTTATATATATTGGATATTAGCCCTCTATCTGATGTAGGATTGGTGAAGATCTTTTCCCAATTTGTTGGTTGCCGATCTGTCCTCTTGATGGTGTCCTTTGCCTTACAGAAACTCTGTAACCTTATGAGGTCCCATTTGTCAATTCTTGCTCTTAGAGCATACGCTATTGGTGTTCTGTTCAGAAACTTTCTCCCTGTACCGATGTCCTCAAGGGTCTTCCCCAGTTTCTTTTCTATTAGCTTCAGAGTGTCTGGCTTTATGTGGAGGTCCTTGATCCATTTGGATTTGAGCTTAGTACAAGGAGACAAGGATGGATCAATTCGCATTCTTCTGCATGCTGACCTCCACTTGAACCAGCACCATTTGTTGAAAAGGCTATCTTTTTTCCATTGGATGTTTTCAGCCTCTTTGTCGAGGATCAAGTGGCCATAGGTGTGTGGGTTCATTTCTGGATCTTCAATCCTGTTCCATTGATCCTCCTGCCTGTCACTGTACCAATACCATGCAGTTTTTAACACTATTGCTCTGTAGTATTGCTTGAGGTCAGGGATACTGATTCCCCCAGATTTTCTTTTGTTGCTGAGAATAGTTTTAGCTATCCTGGGTTTTTTGTTGTTCCAGATGAATTTGATAATTGCTCTTTCTAACTCTGTGAAGAATTGAGTTGGGATTTTGATGGGTATTGCATTGAATCTGTATAGTGCTTTAGGCAAAATGGCCATTTTAACTATATTGATTCTACCGATCCATGAGCATGGGAGGTTTTCCCATTTTTTGAGGTCTTCTTCCATTTCCTTCTTCAGAGTCTTGAAGTTCTTGTCATACAGATCTTTCGCATGTTTGGTAAGAGTCACCCCAAGATACTTTATACTGTTTGTGGCTATTGTGAAGGGGGTCATTTCCCTAATTTCTTTCTCAGCCTGCTTATCCTTTGAGTATAGGAAGGCCACTGATTTGCTTGAGTTGATTTTGTAACCTGCCACTTTGCTGAAGTTGTTTATCAGCTGTAGGAGCTCTCTAGTGGAGTTCTTTGGGTCACTTAGGTAGACGATCATGTCGTCTGCAAATAATGATAGTTTGACTTCCTCCTTTCCAATTTGTATCCCTTTGACCTCCTTATGTTGTCGAATTGCCCGAGCTAGTACCTCAAGTACAATATTGAAAAGATAAGGAGAAAGGGGGCAGCCTTGTCTGGTCCCTGATTTCAGTGGGATTGCTTCAAGTTTCTCTCCGTTTAGTTTGATGCTGGCTACCGGTTTGCTGTATATTGCTTTTACTTGCAGATTATGTACTGATTGATGACATATCTTGCCTTTTCTGTGGATGATATGCATGGTTGACTCCTAACACTGCACTAATGACCCACAGTATTGTAAAGTGCTATTTGACAAAATTTGTCTCATACACATCTTTTCAAGCAAAACATGTCACAGTTGCCTTGTTCTTAGACAAATAAGCAAAGATTCTGTACTATTGCTGAATGTCACCGTGGTATGAAGTAGAAAACAAAGAGAACCACAAAACAGAAAATAATATAATAAGCAAAAATTGTCAAGCAAGAAAACAAATGTCACCTACATATATATTATTGAAGAAAAAAATTTGCATTTCTTACATTAAGAACATGCTCCCTATATCACTAGGGACTGTTATCAAATGTTTCACATGTTATAAACTGGAGTTTCTGTTATATTTTATTTCCTAAATGCATTCTTGAACTGGATTCATAAGTCTAAAGGTCAAATGTATGTGGAGAACTGTGACATCTAGTTACATTTTACTCTGAGCAAAATTACCAACTAATATTAAAAATGTGTCATAAGTTCCTAAGAAGATACCATTAAAATACAATATTAAATTGAGATTTTATATAGCATTATATTATATTCAATAGCTGTTCAGAATGTTGTTATTCAACTTTGCCTAAAAGCACAAAAATAAAATAGCCTATTCTTTTTTTCTTTATTGATATATTTTTTATTTACATTTCAAATGATTTCCCCTTTTCTGGGTCCCTACTCCCCACAAGTCGCATATGCTCTCTTCCCTCCCCCTGTTCCTCCATCTACCCCTTCCCACTTCCCTGTTCCGGTATTTCCCTATACTGTTGCACTGAGTCTTTCCAGAACTGGGGATCACTCCTCCATTCTTTTTAGACCTCATTTAATATGTGAATTATGTCTTGGGTATTCAAAGTTTCTAGGCTAATATTCACTTATCAGTGAGTGCATACCATGATTGATCTTTTGAGACTGTGTTACCTCATTAGTATGATGTTCTCCAGCTGCATCCATTTGTCTAAGAATTTCATGAAATCATTATTTCTAGTGGCTGAATAGTAATCCATTGTGTAAATATACCACATTTTTTATATCCATTCCTCCCTTGAGGGACACCTGGGTTCTTTCCAGCTTCTGGCTACTACAAATAAGGCTGCTATGAACATAGTGGAGTATGTGTCATTATTGCATGCTGAAGAATCCTCTGGGTATATGCCCAGAAGTGGTATAGCAGGGTCCTCAGCAAGTGTCATGCCCAGCTTTCTGAGGAACCTCCAGATAGATTTTCAAAGTGGTTGCACCATCTTGCAATCCCACCAGCAGTGGAGGAGTGTTCCTCTTTCTCCACATCCTCGCCAACACCTGCTGTCTCCTGAGTTTTTGACCTTAGCCATTCTGACTGGTCTGAGGTGAAATCTCAGGGTTGTTTTGATTTGCATTTTCCTAATGATTAATGATGTTGAACATTTCTTAAGGTGTTTCTCAGCCCTCTGCAGTTCTTCATGTGAAAATTCTTTGTTTTGCTCCGTACCCCACTTTTTAACGGGGTTATTTGGTTCTCTGGGTTCTACCTTCTTGAGTTCTTTGCATATATTAGATATTAGCCCTCTATCAGATTTAGGGTTGGTGAAGATCCTTTCCTAATCTATTGGTTGACATTGTCCTTTTGACAGTGTCCTTTGCCTTACAGAAACTTTGTAGTTTTATGAGGTCCCATTTGTCAATTCTTGATCTTAGAGCATAAGCTATTGGTGTTCTATTCAGGAACTTTTCCCCTGTGCCCATGTCCTCAAGGATCTTCCCCAGTTTATTTTCTATTAGTTTCAGTATGTCAGGTTTTATGTGGAGGTCCTTGATCCATTTGGAGTTGAGCTTAGTACAAGGATATAAGAATGGATCGATTCGCATTCTTCTGCATGCTGACCTCCAATTGAGCCAGCACAATTTGTTGAAAAGACTATCTTTTTTCCACTGGATGCTTTCAGCTCCTTTGTCGAAGACCAAGTGACCATAGGTGTGTTGGTTCATTTCTGGGTCTTCAATCCTATTCCATTGATTGGCTTGCCTGACATTGTACCAATACCATGCAGTTTTTATCACTATTGCTCTGTAGTAAAGTTTGAGGTCTGGGATACTGAATCCCCCTGAAGTTCTTTTACTTTTGAGAATAGTTTTAGCTCTCCTGGGTTTTTTGTTATTCCAGATGAATTTGAGAATTTCTCTTTCCAGCTCTATGAAGAACTGGGTTGGTATTTTTATGGGGATAGCATTGAATATGTAGATTGCTTTTGGCAAGATGGCCATTTTAACTATATTAATCCTGCCAATCCATGAGCATGGGAGATTTTTCCATTTTCTGAGATCTTCTTTGATTTCCTTCTTCAGAGATCTGAAGTTCTTGGCATATAGGTCTTTCACTTGTTTGGTTAGAGTCACCCCAAGATACTTTATGCTGTTTGTGGCTATTGTGAAGGGAGTCATTTCCCTAATTTCTTTCTCAGTCTGCTTATCCTTTGAGTATAGAAAGGCTACTGATTTGCTTGCATTGATTTTGTAGCCAGCCACTTTGCTGAAGTTGTTTATCAGCTGTAGAAGTTCTCTAGTAGAGTTTATTGGGTCACTTAAGTATACTATCATATCATCTGCAAATAGTTCAACTTCTTCCTTTCCAATTTGTATCCCTTTTAATCTATTCTTTTTTATTCAAACTAGTTAAGCTTTCATTACTTAATTACTGAAATAGTAATCATAGCTACTTAAACTTTTGTGAGAGTTTTTAAGAAATAGGTACTTCTATCTCACAAAGACTGTCTCAAATATGTTCACAACAGCTTTATTCATAATAGCCCAAAACTGAAAATAACCTAGATGTTTCTCAACTCAAGAACTGATTAAAAAATTGTGGTACATCTACACAGTGGAATAATATTAGACTATCAAAAACAAAGATACCATGTATTTAGCAGGCAAATGGTTGGAACGTGAGAATATCTTGCTGAATGAGATAACCCAGTCCCAAAAGGACATGTATGTTGTGTATTCACTTATAAGTGGATATAGGCCATAAAAGATAGGTTGCCCATGCTACACTTTAGAGAACTAAAGTAGCTAATGAAGAAGGAAAGCATAAGTGCAGATGGTTAAATCTCACTTAGGAAGCGAAATAAAATAGTACAAAAAGGCAAAAGGAGGGAGGGAACTGAATGGTATAGGGGAGGTGGCGGGGATTGCATTGAATGAAGTATGGGAAGGGATAAGAGATATGACTAGATAGCCATGAATATGAATGAAAATCTGCAACTGATAGGAGCTGGGAATTTGGGGCATATGCAGTTTTAGAGAGATAGCTGAGATAAAGGAGGTGCCTTTATCAATAGTCATGGCCTTAGTTGTGACTAACATCATTGGAGGTATGGATCCTGAAGAGACCACCTCCTGTAGCCAAGTAGTGGAATGACACCCACAAAATTTTCAACCCCAAATGTATCCTGTCTACAAGAAATGCAAGAATGACAGAAGAAGCAGAGACTGAGGGAATGGCTCACCAATAAACTGCTCAACTAAGCTGCCCAATTTGAGACCCATTCCATAAGAAAGCACCAATCCCTGACACTACTATTGATACTCTGTTATGCTTGCAAATAAGAGTAAATCAGGGCTGTCCTTGGAGAGGCTCCATTCAACAGCTGGTTAGGACAGATAAAGACACCCACTGCCAAACAGTGGATGGAGGCTTGGGACTCTTATGAAAGAATCATGGGAAGGACTGAGGCCATGGAGGATAAGGACTGCACAGGAAGATCAGCAGAGTAAACTAACCTGGATCCCTTGGGCTCTCAGAGACTGAACCACCAACTAAAGAGCATACACAGGCAGGACTTAGGACTCCTTGCATATATATGTATGCAAGAATAGAAGGAGGATGAGAGGAAGTATTGTAGAAGGAGGTACCCCGGAGATGGTCAGAGAGCTGGATGTAAAATGAAATAAACAAAAAAACAAATAAAAAACCTAAACAAAGAGACAAAAAACAAACAAAACAAAACAAAAATAGTAGCTGCTATAAAACTGTTAAATTAAAAAAAGAATAGATACTTAACATTGAAATCAACCAGACATCATCAATCACAAACTAATATATGCTAGTATTTCAAAACTAAAGTTTTGAACAGCTTTGTGGTCTAGAAATCCATTATAGCAAATGTCCATAAAATAGTCAAGATGTTATATGCCAATAGTGGCATGTCCATGATATATATGTGGTAAATCCCCAAATTTACCATGACAGTATTATTTAAAAGAGTGCTTCTCAACCTTCCTGAATCTGGGACCCTTTAATGAAGTTTCATGTACTGTGGTGACCCCAAACTATAAAGTTATTTTTGTTGTTACATCACAACAATAGATATTCTACAGTTTAGAATAGCAATGTAACTGTTGCTGGAGATAAGTGATTCCTAAAACAGTTAGGACCCACAGGTTAAGAGCCTCTGTTAAAACAGAATATATACTAAATGAGAGTATCCAGCAGTTGGCAAATGGATGAAGATAATTTTAGTGTTTACATGAAGTGTGGTTATTAATAGATATATGGTCTATTATTTGCCCATCGGATTTATCAACATTCTGTGCTTGTACAAAGCTCATAGGTGATGAAGCTGTGGAGAAAGTCTATATTTGGAATCTCTGCATTATTTCTCAGTGTTTGGTGAGGCCAGAACTACTTCAAAAATAAGTACATGAATTCACTAAGAAATGTATCTTACATATGATATAGCACATGTGCAAACACACACACACACACACACACACACACACACACATACACACACACACACACACACACACACACTCATACTGTAATCAGTCACCAAAGGAAATATGATCATGAATCACACCATGATAAGTCAGGCATGGGAAAATGCTGCTATCTCATTTTACAGACATTTGGAACCTAGGTCAAATCACAGAATCACAAAGGTTAGAATTTTGGTGCCATTTATTTGAGAATAGGAGAAACTGGTATATATTTATGTAAAGTTATAATCTTTCAGTAATCTAATGAGAAGTTTAAGAAGATCAAACATGTCATTGCTAGAATAAATGAGTTTAGATATTTAAAATTCTTTGAGAGTTAAACTTTATCATCATGTGCCCAAGAATAATGAACAACATGAACATGAACAATTTTGTCAGAGTAAGCATGGTTTTAGTCATGCCTGTACACTGTAAACACACAGAGATTTTATACATACATAAAGCCTGTAAAAAAGAAACAATAGTAAAAGGTCAGAGCATTCAGAGAAATTAATAGTGCTAACCGGAACCGATTAAACTTTGCTTCCCGCCTCCCCCCCCCCCCCCGCCATTATTTGGAATAAATGCCTCTGATGAAAACCAGCAATGTACTCAAACACTAGTTTCAGAATTGTATCCTAATTCCCTTAGTCCTTTATATTTCTATGTCTGAGACACATTATTTTGAAAAAGCAACATCTGTAAAACATCACATAGTATTGATCAATCTTCTTGTTTGTTAAGAAATAAGAAAATATTTGATATAAAATATTTAGAAACAACAGAGGAAAAAACCGACTGTGTAGCATGTAACATGAAATACTTTCCTTAGTATTCTAGCATGCCTATATTTGTGTATATATTCTGTATATATTAGTGTGTTACAATAATCCTTATTTTGTCTAGAAGATAAACTAAAAACTACACCAATTTTTTTTTAGTTTTCAATAAATATTAGATTAATTAAAAAAACATCAGATTTACTCTGGGAACATATTTGCAGTTAATTTATGATTTACGAAATTAAGTATACTTCATAAGCAAATAAATTTCTCACTCTAGGAAGAACTTTTTATGTTATAATTTAAATACATAACATATGTTAGATAATAGTCAGTAGAGCATATAAATTAAGAATAATTTCTGAATGGTCAGACTGGAAACTAAAACCTAATGAAATGCTGAAGGTTTTGTATTACAAGACTTAAAATAAAATTTAAACCCACGAACCAATAAAAATTTAAAACATTCCAGGTCTCTGGGACGTTGTAGAACTTTCACACTCCATTCTTCACCCCACCCCTTCTTGTGGATGGGTGTGGTGCTGTTCTTGTGAACCAATCCCCTAATGAATAAAGGAGTCAATCACTGGGCAAGTAGGTGGGACTTCTGGGTAGTTTGGAGAAATAGAGGAAGCGGGAGGGAGTTACAGTTTTTGGAGCTAGGACCCAGATGGGTTATATATAGCTGCTATAGTCCTACTATCATGGCAGATCCACAAGGGATCCACCATCTGAGGAATCAGATTTTAATAAGGCTTACAAAACTAGGTTTTAGTTGTTGGGCCCAGAGATTGAGTTAACATTGTGTCTGAAGTAAGTTTGTGTTGCATTTTCCTTCACATGGTGGCTCATCTGATTTTGAGAGAGAAAGGTATGGCAGCCAAGCATGGGTTTGCCTGGGGTGCTCCACAAAGACTGTGAGGAATTTGAAGCATGGGGTTGGCAGGGTAGCGACCCGTTACTGGCAACCTAGCGACCTGGATGAAGATGTTTCAGGAGCTCTGGGCAAGTGAATCTCCAGAAGATAAAACCAGGTCTGCCATTGCTGGACAAAGCAGGGCTGCCCAGGCAATCTGGGCAGAGAGTTAGAGGGAGGAGCACTGGAACATGCTGGATCAACTTTTTAAATATTTCCTGCAACTCCTCCATCCTCAGCAAGTGCAGACTAGTGAAACTTATGATCCATCCCAGTGGTGGGCACCAAATCCTGCTACTATTACTGACTCCATGTTGAGCTTGTAGAGGGGAGCCTAGCATGCTTATCCTCTTAGAGGCTCTATCAGCATCTGACTAAGACAGATGTGGACACTTTGAGCTAGCTTTTGGACTGAGGTTGGGGAATCCTATGGAAAAGTTAGGGGAAGGATTGAAGCAGTTGAAGGGGATGGCAACCTCATAGGAAGACCAACAATGTCAAAAACCATGGACCCCTGAGTGATCCCAGAGACTAAGACACCAACCAAAGAGCACACATAGGCAGGTCTGAGGATGGCAAAGGACTGCTTTGTATGGCCTCAGTAGGAGAGACTATGCCTAATCCTGTAGAGACTTGATGCCAACAGGAAGGAAAGGGGAGCATCCTCTCTGAGGCAAAGGGGAGGTGGAGGGGGGTGTAGAACTCTGGGAAGGGGGACCTGGAGTCTAGAATGAGAAAATATTTGAGATTTTAGTAAATAAAATAATTGAAAACCCTTTTCATGCAACATATTACATCTCTACACTCAAACTGGTATGTCTGCTTAAGCGTATACCTGTGATATTTGTGTAGTCTATATCAAGGTTGTTGAGGTTTATATTTTACTAAGGTTAATAATATTGACGTGTTTAAAAATTAAAACATTTAAGCAGTAATTTAAAAATAACTATAAGAATGATATCAACATGCATATGGTTACAAGGTAGCATTTTGCAATCCCTGTCATTTGGCATTTATCTCATTGAAGGCTTTTAGATTTTCTTTGGCAATTAGATGAGAAACCTTTTTAGATTACTTTATAAATCTTTATGTCTAGAGTTGAAGTCACTTCTTTTTCAAGATGCCACAAGAATCCCTTGTGTGCTTGACATCTATTGATCTCATCTACTTAATGGTTTTCTTTTCCACTATAAATCTACGCCCTAGTCTTATTGCAAAATGGTAATGACTCTCTCGATTTTCTTTTATCTTAAAAAGAATTCACTTTGACACTTTAGCATTTCAGTTGAACAGCAGTATAATTAGGTATCATTTCAGATCAGATCAAATAAATTACCATGTTTCTTACAGCTCAGTCTACTCAAATATTGCTTAAGGAACCACCAAACATTTTAGTGTGAATAAATACTCTTCATATTAGGGGAAAATGGACTATCAACAACTTATGTTCATTATTCAGGAGTATGTGCCTACACCTTCAACTTTTGAACAAATGAAATTATCTCAATAATACAATCTTTCATTGTTCTTCTCTGATGATGAGGATAGTAAGCAGTCAGTACTTTAACAGCAATTTTAAGATGTTATTTAATAATTATACCTCTGTGTGTGTGTCTGTATATATATATATCAATTTGGGTCTCAGAAGCAGAATTGGGTAACTGGGAAACTCCTTGAATATAATATAAAACTTACCTCTAAAATTAATATCAATTTAACATGATTAATGCTAAAGATTAAGGCTATTCAGCTCATTGGATGTTTTTCTTTTAAATTCTTTTTCCATTGGAAATATTGTTTATTTGCATTTTAAATGTTATTCCCGTTCCCAGTTTCCCCCATCCAATCACCCTACCCCTGCTTCTATGAGGGCACTCAACCACCCATCCACCCACTCACACATCACTGCTCTGGAATTCCCCTACAAAGGGGCATCAAGCAACAGAGTACCAAGAATCTCTCCTCCAAATGATGCCAGATAAGGCCATCCTCTGCTACCTATGCTGCTGGTGGCATGGGTCTCTCCATGTGTACTCTTTGGTTGCTGATTTTGTCCCTGGGCGCCCTGGAAGGTCTGGTTGGTTGATATCATTGTTCTTATGGGGCTGCAAACCTCATCAGCTCCTTCAGAACTTTCTCTGACTTCTCAATTGAGGTCCCTGTGTTCAGTCCAATGGTTGGCTGAAAGCATCTGCCTCTGTATTTGACAGACTATGGCAGAGCCTTTCAGAAGACAGCTATCTCAGGGTCCTATCAGCAAGCACTTCTTGGTATCCACAATAATATCTGGGTTTTATGTCTGTATATGGGATGGAACCCCAAGGGGGCAGTTTCTGCATAGCCTTTCCTTCACATTTTCTCTGCTCTTCACATTGTCTCCGTATTTCCTTTAGACAGGCATAATTCTGGGTTAAAAATTTGGAGATGAGTGGGTGGCTCCATTACCTAAGCAGGGGCCTTGTCTAACCTTTGGATATGGTCTCTACAGATTCTCTCTCCCCTTTGTTGCACATTTCAACTAAACATTGGGATCTGGGAGCCTCTTACTTTCCTGGCATCTGGGACTTTCTGATGGCTAACATCAGCTCCCCATATCCCACTGCTACATAACTCTGTTCAAATTCCTAAGCCTCTGTGTATCATCTCCTTCTCCTCCCATACCAGATCCTGCCCCTCCTTTTCCTCTCCCCCTCCTCTCTTCTTCCCAAGTCCTCCTCTTCCCTCTCGTGAATATTTTGTTCCCCTTTCTAAGAAGGACTGAAACATCCACACTTTGGTATTCCTTCTTCTTGAGCTTCATATGTTCTGAGAATTGTATTGTGGACATTCCAAGGTTTCAGCAAATATCCACTTATCCTTGTGTGCATACCATGTGTTCTTTTGTGACTGGGTTACCTCACTCAGGATGGTATTTTTTAGTTCCATCCATTTGCCTAAGAATTTCAAGAAGTCATTGTTTTTAATAGCTGAGTAGTGCTTTATTATGTAAATGTACCACATTTTCTGTATCCATTCCTCTGTTGAACGACATTTGGGTTCTTTCCAGATTCTGGCTATTATTAATAAGACTGCTATGAACATAGTGGAGTATGTGTCCTTGGTATATGTTGGAGCATCTTTTGGGTATATGCCCAGTAGTGGTATAGCTGGATCCTCAGATAGTATTACATCCAGTTTTCTGAGGAAATTCCAGACTGATTTCCAGAGTGGATGTACCAGCTTGCAATCCCATCAACAATGTACTGTTCCTCTTTCTGCACATCCCCATCAGCATCTGCTGTTACCTGAGTTTTTGATCTTAGCCATTCTGACTGGTGTGAAGTCCATATTTTTTTAATACTATATTTTATTATATAAAAGTAAGCTTTCCATTATACACAGAAAATGATAACTCAGACTTTTCTATCCTTATAATTCTATCTTTTCTGATTTTTTCCACTCTTTCAAAGAAAAAATAACCTTCTGTTCTCTCTCTTTTCTCTCAGAACTTTGGCTCCATATTTTTTTTTAAGTAAGTAGAACTTCTCTGTCATTCCAGTCCCCACGTAGTAGAATGGTTGCGAAGAAATATCATAACTAAGCTTTGATATTTTAAATATTTCCTCTGTTCTATTGAGTTTTTTTGGCCAGAGTAAATGGGAAAATCTATGATGTCCAGAAATCATTCACTTAATCTGAAACAAAACATGCATTTAGGTAAAATTGGTGAATAAATGAGAAGGAATTTTCAAATAAGAGGAAATGCAGCCTTCTACGGGATATGTAGTATCTCTATTTTTTTTTTAAAGCATGCATGGTCGGTTGTCTCTTTGTAGATAAATACTGTTTTACAACATCATTTAACAACTTATCTTCTTAGTAGAAATAATCCCACAAACATAAATACTGTAACTCAGAAGCTTACGATAGAAGAAGCTATTCAAGGTAACTGATATAGCTCCATAATAACATGACAGGAAATAAATTGGTTCTTGCAGATAAGTATGATACAAAAATAGCATACTTTTTTCTTATAATTCAAATTACTGTATACACCAAAAAAATCTACATCAATGTTTAGAGGGATATTAATCTACAGAAATTCAAGCAACACCTGGAGAAATCCTCTGAATATTTTAATAACTTTATTATAGATTTTACATTTCAAATTTAAGCTTCACATTAGATATTCCATGTTAAGTTTTGATATTTTGGCAAGTTAAAAGCATATCTATACTTTATCACCTATTAATACAAGTTTAAGAACCTGTCCTAGCCAAGATATTTTTCTCTTTCCAGGTGATGAATATCTTAATAAAACTTTTTAATCTCACTTAGTTTTGCATAAATTCCTGCATTAAAAAATAAGGTGCTAAATTGGAATTTGTCTTCTAATGTCTGATTTCTGAAATCTGAGTATTATTCTAAGTATTAAGGAGTAATTTCCTTGAAAGAGTATATTTATTATAATCAAATGATTAAGATCAAAATAACAAAATAATTTAACATATATTCCCCATTTAAATCATTGCTTTGGGTCTTCTGTTTATTACTAGTTTGTAACATCTAAATTAGATGTATATATATGTTTTGTGTTTTGAATCATAAAATCATATGTAAAATTTTAAAATTCAATAAATTTTTCTTTTTTCAAAAGTAAAATACTTCAGGTAATTTGGTCAATATCTTCATGAAATAAAGCTTGTAAAAAGATCTTTTTCCACATTACTTTTAAAGAATACATTAAAAATAAAGAAAATACATTATTATATATTTCACTTCCTTGAAATATTCACACTATATTTTAAGGTGGCAAAGGTGATGATTAAGTCCAAGTGTTATACCCTGTGTCATTCCCCCTTTCAGAAACGAAGAAGGAATAGATGCTTTCTGTGATAATGTCAATATTCCAAAAACACTTTGTATTATCTACTGGTATTTGTTCATTTTATGTGACATCCATTCTTTTACAAAACAAAACAGAAACAAGGAGAACACAGTTGTGGACATTAGTTTTATTGAAGCCCGTTTTACACAACTTCCTTAGAAGTTTTCAAATACTCTCTAAAATGTTATTATTGGCAAGAGATACACAGAACTCAATTCTTTCAACAAATTCTTGTAAAATATATGCTTATGCACATACCTAGGTCATCCAATATAAAATCATGTAACCAAGCAATTATGTTTAATAACTCCTATAGTATGGTTAACAAATTATTAAAAACAAGTCAAAAAGGCTTATATTTTAAACAATCTTCTTTGAAGGCACATGGCATGAATAATATCCTTTCAGACTGTTAATAATTTTGATTTGCATTGATTAGGTAAAGAATTCAAACAGAAGTGTGATCCATGTGTGTGTGTGTGTGTGTGTGTGTGTGTGTGTGGTGTGTTGTCATTATTTTGAAACCAATGACAATAGCCTTTTAATGTAAGAAATGATCATTATTATAAAACATTTTAGTTGAATATATTATAATTACTCTACATCATTTCACTTGAAATAATGGAAATATGCCTCATTTTAATTCAATACTAATTGATAAAGCATGTATAACTTCAGCAGCTGGTGATGTAAAATAAAATATGCATTTCAGCTGATTATAATTCTGGGTTCTCTGAGAAGTTGTTATTTAGACTTTTGTGAATTTCAAAATGTGACATGATGTTTAATAGACTATGAAATTTGATTTCCTGATATTATCACTGTGGTATCTGTTCAAACAGCTGTTTATAGCTGAAGTCCCTCTTTCCCCAGTTCGGTGCTGCCCTCTAAAGGCAGTTTTAAGTCATTTCTATTCAAAACGTTTTCTTAATTTTATTTTTCTATAACAGCAAATCAGTGTTAACATAGTCTCATACCTAAAGACATCTCTGTTTTAATAGATATTAATTTTTTGTTATTTGTATGAAGAAGTGTCAGTTATAGATGATTGTCTTTAATGTTTATTTATTGATTTATTGCCAGATGAAATTGTTTGAATCAGTATGGAATTTAAATGAGTGACACTTAAGAAAAAAAAAAGAATAATGTGACTCTTTAAAAATATAATTTACAGAATGTAATAGCTAATATTTTACTTTAAAATTAAGAGAGATCACATGTGTATATAAATGAAAATAGCAGAGAATATTCTATCACATTTTGCAAATTTTATCTATTATATATGCTCATGCATTTGTATTAAAAGCAAAGACAACCTCAATGGATTGAATTATGTGTATTTGTTAGATAATACAATGTATATGTGCCATAAAATGTACACATAGTTATGTGGTTATTGACTTAAGAAATATTCTTCAAAACCTAAATAAAAATATCAAATTGAAAAAATATCCTATGAGGTAATTTCAAAAACATATTTCTTTCAGAAAAGCAATATAGTATTCTAAAGAAAAGATGTAATAATCGAAAGCAGGCATTTCAGGATGATTATCTGCTAGTATATTAGCTTGTCCCATTATGGCTACTGACAATACTTGAAATGTTCATTGACTTTTTCTAGTTCAATAATCTTTGGTCTTCATAATATGTGGACATTTTCACTTGCAATTCAAAGTTAGTATGGTTTAAAAATTTGGAAAAATGTTTACATTAAGGAGAAGTTAGTAATACAATATAGATCACATATTGTAGAGTCCAGCTCACACATTGTAACAGCAGGTTCTCTGGAAGGAGAGATGGGTAAGGAACAGGTTGAAAGAGAAAACACATGGAGAGACACAAAAACACATGGCTTCTGGTTCAAGCCTCCATCTTTAATCCCTCTCTCCCCATATACAAAGGCCAACCAAGCCCCTCCCCTGAAGGCTAGAAACCGGTTCTTCTTGTTCTTCAGGAGGTGGGCAGTCAGGTTGCTGGCTGCTGTTGTTGAGAGCAGTGGGCAGGGGGAATTCACAATTCCTCCCTTCTATTCTTGAGAGCAGTGGGCAGGTGGAGGTCACAATTCCTCCCTTCTATTCTTGAGAGCAGTGGGCAGGGGGGGTCACAAAATATTTGGGTTGCATTTTAGATATAAATTCTTATGTAGTACTCAAATCTAAAATATCAAGTTATATAACTATTATATATGAAAGGTTACATTTCAAACTAAATAAATGTAGAGAATAAACACAAAATTTATGTTGAGTTAAATATCAACTTGATAAGTTTAATTCAAGTTTATAATATTTATGTATCTCCAAATGTAAATAATGATTGTAGCAAAATTAAAATGGGTATTGTAAATAAATTTAGTGAGCTTTATCTTTTATGAAATTAGGGAATACAATTGAAATAAAAACTTTTTTATTATGCTACAAGACAAAAATGAGTAAAGAAAGGTAAAATATATCAGATTAATTTTCTATACAATGCTCCTATCTTATTGCTTTCTTGTCTTTCTTGGAAATGAACGAACCTTTTCCTTCCTGATGTTCTGTTCTTTATGATCTCTATAAAATTCTAGTACTAGGGCACTGAGTGGCCATCATGAAACAAGGTGGTTTAATGATCATTCCTTGTCTAGTTACAGATGTGAAATAAAATAGAATATTAATTTCAAAGTTTTCTAATATGGTTCCTAGAGTGGTGAATATACTTCTAGTGTTAATATGTATACTTCTGAAATTATACAAGAATAATGGAATGTATACTTCAGTATATATAGTCCTTCATAAAATATAGAGTACCTACATAGAGAGAACCCTACACAAAATTAAGGTTATATTGTTACATGTAAGGTCTAAAAATAAGAGTGCAATTATGAAAAATATCTTCTTAATGTTCTTTAATTTATATGCTTACAAAAGAAAACAATTTCCTTGTATTTTTAAAAGTATTTAAAAGGTATATATTTTGATTTCACCCTACAGACATCTGTAGACCAAATATTATGCAATTTTGTTCCAAGTATACGTGCATACTTCTGATAATTACGTTCTCAACTGAGAAACATTTTTATTATAAAAACAAAATAGAAGGTTACCCTTCTCTCTCAATGAACATGTTCCTGTGTGTAAGTTTTAGGGATAAATTACTAAGTCGAAGATACAAAAAGAACTCTAGAAAACTCAAAACAAATTGGTCACAACAGAAGTAAGCAGGGAACTGATAACAAACTCAAGACTGGCTTAGCTGAAAGGTAACAGAAAAGTAAGAATAAAACATTAATGCTGATGTTTCTGAAGTATGGCAAAGTGCAGGAATGTGCATATTAGTGAGTAATCATCGAGGTTTTTACTTACTTTAGGTAAATTAAAAAAAGAAAAACCTAAAAATTAAACTATCAAAATTACTTAAAGAATAAAGTGGTGTCTTTATGAATTTATTTTCAATCTAAAATTATAAATGCATGATGTTGACTTAAATATACACATATACATGTTTTACATGTGTTTGTGTCTGTGTGTGTGTCTGTAGTTGTAACTGTTTAGAAAAATAATGTATTAAATATACTGAAAAAGGCTGTATGTTTCATGGTAACTATAGTATGACCTTAATCCACATTATATATTTTAGCTACAATTTTATTTCTCTATTTTCAGAGCAATCAAATGAAGAACAGCACTAATATAATTGAACATTACTAAGAAATGAACTCATTATTTTAAAATGTTATTGATAAGAATGTTTAAAATATTTTATATTTCATATGATAAATAATTATTCTGAGAGTCTATAACAAAATTGTTGAGCAAAGATTGCAAACCTAGTGTTTTCTGATAAATTTGCTTTGCACTTGGGTAGAAAGACATTAAATTTGGTGCTTCAAATAAATACACTTTATTTTTACACACACTAGATAATCTTCCAGCAGATGTAGCCTCAATTCCAGGCACACACAGTATGATTCATAACCATCTACAAGTTCTTTTCCATCTTCTGCCTTTCATGTGCACCAAGTATGTACTTGGTTCACAGACATACCTGTAAACAAAATCCTCATACATATAAAATTAATAAATAAATTTAAAAGAAAGCCATTAACTTATTTAATTAGCTCTTTATTGACATAGATGATGTGATGATGCAAGAAAAATACCAGAGAGCAAACAGTGGGTTAAGACAGTGCCTTCATCAGAGAAGGATTTTATGTACCCACAAATGCAAAAAGCAGGGTACACCAATGCAAGTTTGTTCCGTGCACATATAGTGCAGAGAGAGATGAATGTAGGTGTCTTATCAGATAGCTAGTCTAGAAGAAATAGATGTTTTTCAGGTTCAGTGAAAGAACTCATCACTACAAAGTAAAACTAACAGGAAAGCAATAGAGGAAGACACTTAGGATGGATGTCTGGTTTCCAGGTGTGCACAAAAAACTGAGTAACCTGCTCACATACACATATGCATCTGCATTCACCACAGCACACACACACAAACACATACCAAAATAAATGGTGAGGGTGACAGGTGGGCCTAAACTCATTACATTTTCAAACATCATGATCAAGAGGCAGCCTTACTAAAAGGAAAACTAGAAAAAACAGGTTAACTACTAAAACTAGACTGAAAAAAAAGTGTTTGTAGAGCCCCAGTATAATGAAAGGTCAGTTATATTTCTCTAACAAGATAAGCACTAGAACGAAACAAATTGAATCTTTGGATCAATTGGATTTAACAGATACATATATAGAGTGAACATGTCATCCTAAAGCAAAAGAATATACCTTTTTCTCAGCACCACATGTTATCTTCTCCAAAATTGACCATATAATTGGTCACAAGACAGACCTCAACAGATAGAAGATCGAACTAATCCCATGACTCCTGTCAGATCACTATGGAGTAAGAGTGGTCTTCAATAGTAACAAAAACAACAGAAATCCCACATACACATTGAAGGTGAACAATACTCTACTCAATGATACCTTGGTCAAGGAAGAAATAAAGAAAGAAATCAAAGGCTTTCTAGAATGTAATGAAAATGAAGGCACAACATACCCAAATCTTTGGGACACAATGAAAACAGTACTAAGAGGAAAACTCATAGCCCTGAGGGCCTCCAAGAGGAAACTGGAGAGAGCATACACTAGCAGCCTAAAAGTACACTTTAAAGTCCAGGAACAAAAAGAAGCTAACTTACCTAAGAAGAGTAGAAGACAGGAAATCAGCAAACTCAGGGCTGAAATCAATCAAGTAGAATCAAAGAGAACCATATGAGGAATCAACAAAACCAGGAGCTGGTTCTTTGAGAAAATCAACAAGATAGATAAACACTTATTTTTATAATAAACATTATTCCATATATGGAATATATATTGACAAATATACATATATATATATATATGTATATATATATGACAATATGTATTCCAAAAAGTCCATCCCTGAGAATTGTTAATACTACTAAATTATATAGAAATTCAAAATCCTTCAGTTGGAGATTTGTAGAATATATAGACATAAGAGAATATGTCTAGATAATGAAGTATGATTGTGGAGTTAAAGGGAGAAGTTAGAAATGAATATGATCATAAAACATTGTATAAAATTCACAAGGAGGTATGCTAATAATGTATTTGACTGTCATATTTAAAAGTCCATAAGGTGATTCCATTTCATACTCAGTATCCAGAAATGAGAGCTATATTTATAACTGTTTTGTTAGTTTCTTGGTAATGCATGGAGATCACTGAAGAATTAGCAATTTTAGTGAAGGCATTAAATTCTCTGAAACTGACTCATGTTAGAAGTTTCAGTTTCAGAAAAGTTACATGTAGCATGAAGTTTAATATCTGAAGTGTATTTTATATCAGGCTACTGATATTTGTCATGACACCATTTACAAAAGGAAAATTAAGGAATAATTGTAAATGCTTGTCAAAAATAGTAGCTTGCAATATAAGTCTATGAAAAAAAGCATATGAAAGTTACTGTTATTGAAACCAATGAAGTTGTAGTTGTAGAGGATCTCATGCACTGTACTCAATGTTGTAAAGTAGTAGACAGAGGGGAAAACATGAGAGATGAGCTTAAAGTGGCCAACACTGGTGATCTTGCAAGAGTAGCTACAGCAGGGAGAGGTACTGGGATTCTGTAAAGGAGAATAGTAGAGACAATTTTGAGAAAGATAATGCAAAACCCCTGCAGAAATGTGGTATGTAGAACAAGGTGGTGTGTGTGTGTGTTTTGTGTGTATGTGTGTGTAAACATATCTATATGTTTAAAATGTGAGTCGGATAGTGATAAAAGCAAGTTACTTCATAAGTGAAAGGATTATTTAATAAGAGGAAGAACATAAACACACATATAAGATGAAAGGAGAGTGAAGCTATTTATGGTTTTGAATATTTCAAGCATTGCTCTTCAAATAGTGTATATGATAGAGATTCAGGAATCTGGGGGAGAATATGAGCTTCATAAGACACTGTAGTTTGTGGAATTTTAATAATTACTATATTCTATCAAATGTAAAAACTATGCCAAATATGTGGATAACTATTTTATACCATTGAAATAAACAACATACATCTAAGCATGCTAAAGATGCCAAGTTTGTAAAGGTAGTTCTCGGCTACTGCTCCAGAATCTTGAGTGCTGCCATGTTCCTAAAATGTGCCCTGCCATATTGATAATGTACTAATCCTCTGAAAGTTTAGGGGTTTAAGCAAGCTTCCCGTTGAACATTTTCCTTTATAACAATATCCTTGATCATAGTGTTTCTTCACAGCAGTCAAATAGTGACTAAGACAAATAGCTAAAACATTTTAAAATTTAAAATGTAGATTATATTCCTTAAATCACTCATGTTAGAGAAGTTGATAATAGACTGTCTTGTGTAGAAGTTATAAAGCCTAAATGACCTTTCAAATGTGACAACAGTACACACAAGAAAGTAAGCAATGTTCAACTGAAATTTTCCCAAAGGGCAGCCTAGGAAAGTCAATCCTTCTCTTGGGCTTTGCTCCTCCATCTTAATAGTCTTGAAATTGAATAGAATTTCCCTAAAATCACAATGCTATTAAAATTCAAATCAATCCTCATTTTTTCCATTTACTTTGAGCCCCTTTCATTTCTAATAAGTATTCTGGAATTGAAATATATTATCAGTTATTAGATAGAAAATTGGATGGATTGGCGCATGGATAGGGATAGAAATGGATAGGAAAATGTATTGGTGGATGGATGGGTTGGAGAAGAATTGTAGACGGACTTTTAAATGGGTAAATGGATAAATGTATGAGTTGGTATATATATATATATATATATATATATATATATATATATATATATATGGTTAGACATATAGAAAGATTGATTGGTAGTAAAAATGAGCATAGTTACTTTTAAAATGTCAGAAATATTTTCTGAATCAGAGTACCCACCATTCCCAGAAGGCATGTAATTATACTGTCTTTAAAATAATACCTGATAATGTAATCCTACATGTCTGTTTCTTATATATTAATATATTTGTCACTGAAAAGTTCCATTCTAATTATTCTTAATCAACTTAGCAGTTATTTTTACAAATTTCCCTAATGTCAGGAAAATTATATACTAATTTTATTTTTGTATCTTTTCTTAAGGTTAAAAAATAACTACATTTCCTCTTTTATTTTCTTCTCTCCAAACCTTCCCATATAATCCTTTCCACTGCTATTAAACTCAGCTCCTCTTTTTAAAACTAATTTTTATTTCTCATATATGTATATATATATATATATATGTGAGACATATATATATATGTGAGACATATATATATATGTGACACACACACACACATATATATATATATATATATATATATATATATATATAAAATGTATTAAATTAGATTGTCTCCCTGGTCCTCTTACAGGTTTTATGGACTTATTACATGACTGATTCTCTAAGAATTACTATTCACTTGCAAAAGTTTTGCAATATAAAATTTTAAGTTTCATCCTTCCCTATGTAATTACAATCCTAATATGCTAGGTGAAACATTAAAACTCTAATATTAAATTTACAATATAAAATTTACAAAATTGACTCTAATATTAAATTTAAAATAACATTAAAACTCTAATTTCTAGGTTAAATTTAGTCATATGATGTAAATGTTTTCAAACGTTGTGGCACCATATCACAAAAACATTATATTCTAATTTTGGATACGGTTATTGCTCTCATAGTAATTTTATCATTAACCTTTGAATAGTTCTATTGTTTTTATTGAAAGTATTCTTCCAAATTTTCCCTTTGGTATAAAAGATTCTAAATGTGAGGTATTACAGGATAATTGCTATAGTCTCTTTGCAGGAATCATATAAATGGTATGATAGAGAAAAAAACCTATCACATTGAAGTTTGCCAATTCAAAGCTACAGAAGAAAGGGAGCCCAACATGCAGCACCAAGAGTCATAGACCCACTAATTCACACACCCAGAAATCCCATAAAACAATGAAAATCAGGTTAATATAAACACATCAGACCTGGCATAGATGCATTGTATTCTGCCTCAGCCTCCTTGATGTATTATGAGTCTGTTCATCTTAGTTCAGAGTTCCATGTCTCCTGGTTCTTAGGCACGTCTGGCTTCTACATATATTCTGCTTCTTCTTTCACAGGGTTTTCTGAGTCCTAAAGGGAGGGATCTTATAGAAGCATTAAATTTAGGGCTGAGAATTCTAAGGTTTCTTACTCTTTGCATAATGTCTTGTTGTAAGTCTCTATGTTTCATTCCTGCTGCAAGGGTACCTTTCCTAAAGATGGCTAAACATGGTACTCATGGTTGAGTATAGAAGATATCATTAAGAATCATCTTATCTCTACATCTCTTCACCTGTGTTTTTAGACTAGTAATATCTGGTTATAAAATAGATCCCTAAGCAACTTAGTCTTTGGTTCTTTGTTACCCAAGCAGTTTCAGTTATGGGGTCTACCTAGTAGAATGTTCTTTAAGTCAATGCAGTTATTCATAGTTTGTGATTTATGAAAGCTTAGTCCTTAGAGTTTAGGCTTGTTCTCAACTAGCTTGGATAACTTAATTAACCCATTGGTTCTAGTCCATATTTTCTACATGGCCTGTTACCTCTCAATATATCCAAATTCCTCTGATACTGGCTGGAGAATCTCTTGTGTCTGATTCTTTCCCAGAGTTCCTATCTCTTCCCCAAAGTGTTACCTTTCCTCTCCTATCTTTTTACGGGATATCAGAACTTTATTAAATCAGTCAGAAGGTGATGGAGAAGAAGGTTACAAAATACTCAGGGGGGAGTAATAAAATAATAATGACAAGGTATGGCTCCCATACTGACCTCTGTACTTGGAAAGACTGAATAATACAATGACAACCTTTGTACAACAAAAAGATTGTCCTATCATCTACCCATGTTGTCCAATGAAAGGCTATTCTTGGAACATCAAAGAACTATATACAGTAAGAACAATTATGAGAACTGTCCGGTTAAAATTGTATTCACAATGCCTAGTCCATAAGTATTTGGCAGCTGTGGAGAAAGTACTCCACTATGTATCCTATCTTGGTGAGTTCAATGTTCTGTATCTAAATCACCTTCTATGATAACTTGCATTACAAACATAAAAGTATATTTCTTGACCTTAAAACATTTACATAAATCCAAACAGCTTAAGCTTGGATGTGAGCCTATACCTATCAAGTCGTCAACCCCATTGGAGACCTGAGGATGATAAATATTACCTGAGTAAACAAGAAGAGTTGAGCAAGAAGTTTCTAAAGCTGTAGAAATGACAGACACTGATAACTTCCTGGACAGTCACCCAAGATTCCTCTGCAATGTTAGTGCATCCATCTTTAGCATTTATGCCCAAAGTATCTGACAGACCTTGATGTGAAACAGGAATTATGAAGGACTGGGCAAACTTGTTCTCACAAATTTCAGAAGCAAAGTTCAGTTCAGCACTCCACTTTCTAATATCCTGCTTAACCACAGTTTGAAGACAATGCTCTAAGAAAGGGAAAAGAAAAAAGGGCTGTTTTTTTATTTATTTTTTGTTTGTTTGTTTGTTTTCTCTGTGGCTACCTTTGTCATATTTGAAAAAAATTTCCACATGGAAGTTCTTCAATGACCAGCATCTTATTAGGGTACTGTCAAGAGTAGATATGTCTCACTGTTTTAAAAAGACTTTTATTAACCAAACATCTTAAATGTCAGTCTGTAGTTTTATAAAGTGTTTGTGAACCATCTATCTATCTAAAGTATATCTGATTAGGCAAACATTGTTTGTATCTAGCTATTTTCTATCAGCTTAACTTTAAAAACCATCTACAGGAAGCTAAATAAAGCTTATCTCTACAATTAACTAAACTAGTACCCAACATGACCACAAGCTTAGTTGACTGAAATGAATTGCATAAGTATAATATATTAAACAATAATTTATACATAACATAGTATGTGGGAACAAAAACAGCCTTAAATTTCTATCAATGTACAAAACTCTATATCAATGTGAAATACTTACGATTTGATATTACATTTTAGTCTAAAAGTTGATTAAATAATCTACCCTTTAATCCTAGCATTCCTATATTCCTGCATTTACATAATTTTAATTAATTAATTAATTTAATATATGTGAGTACACTATCATTCTCCTCAGACACACCAAAAGAGGGCATCATATCCCATTATGGATGGTTGTGAGCCACCATGTGGGAATTGAACTCAGAACCTCTGGAAGAGCAGTCAGTGCTTTTAACCATTGAGCCATCTCTCTAGCCTGCATATAATTCCTACATTCTCCGCTTTTTCTTATCACTCCCTTTCTCCCCAGATTTTCTCTCCCAAACACTAGATAGAAAAGAAAGAATGATAGAAACAAGCAAACAAGCAGGAAAAGGAAGGATGAAAGGAAGGAAGGAAGGATGGAAAGAAGGATGGAAGGAAGGAAGGAAGGATAGTCCTGCATCTAACCTTTCTCACTTTGTTTTCTTCCTGTATCAGATCATTAACAACTTAGGACGAATAGCTCTAAAGGAAAGCAAACATCCATCAGACCCTGAATAACCAAAAAACAAACAAACAAAAAAACCAAAAAACCCCACAAAAACAAACAAAAAAACCAAACAAGAAGAAAACGAATAAATAAATAAATAAATAAATAAATAAATAAATAAATAAATAAATACCCAAACCACTTCTTAGGGAATGTGGGAATATGGTTGTCATTCTCTAAAGCATTACTTCATGCTTTGGGGAGAACGTATCAGCATTCTTTGGGGAACCCAAAGCAATCAAGATATTGTCAAAATCCTGGGTGATCTTGCTTTGTCATTTGAAGTCTTATCTCTCTATGAAGGGAAAGTATAGGGCTTAAGTCTTGACTGGAACAGTTTCTGAGGTAGATCAACTTAGCTCTCGGCCTTGAAGTTGTACTGAATTTAACCAATGAGCCAGTATGGATTACCTGTGCTACCTGTCTGGACTTCATTGGTGTCTGGTCCTCTTGTGTTGCAAATCCATCACCTTTTAAATACATCTACATATCTGTATTAACACATTTATGGAATGAATTGTGTGCAAAATTTAGCTAAAGACAATTCTATATTCTTTTTTAAGCAGGAAAGAAATCAAGTTCTGTTAGTCCATATGGACTGTACAAAATTGTGTAAATCTCTTTCCATGCCATAAGAAAGGATAGCATACAATAACAAGTCCTGAGGACTCTGTAGCTAATGAGATTCATTGGCAATGCCTAGACCTTCAAGTCTCAGCTAGTTTCAGAGCTGTTCCCAGTTGCAGGGATCAGTACAGACATGACCTGTTTGATTGTACTTCTTGGTCTCTACTGTCACGTCTGCAGCCAAGGTTTTTACAAGTCTTGTCTTGTCAAATATAATCTTTATTAATTTTGAAGCAATTCATAGGTTTTTGTTTCCTGTTGAAGCAAAGTCATAACATCCAACCCAACAAACACATTTATGATTTTTGACTTTTTGCTCTAAAGATAGCACATCCTTATAATATATGGGATAGTTTAATTCAACAGTCTGTTCGAGAAAATCCAGTGTTTTCAGCTGTTGTGCCACCTAGCTCATTGACATTTAAATTTTTAAAGTCAATAAGCTGTGATTTATTCTATCTCTGGGTGGTCTCATATTCCCTTTCTGTTTAATGACCATTTCCTTTAAAGTCTAGTTAGAACTCTCCACAGTTGTTTGACCTGTATGATTATAAGATATATGTGTGATATATTTCATGCCATAATATCTAATAAAGTGTATTCTTTCAGATATATATGTCAAAGCATCAAGAGCTTCAATCTGCAAAGGCTTCTCAGAATCAGCCACCATCTCTAATTTGCAATCTTAGAATCATCCCTTTCAGAACTTAAGGCAGAAACCCATTAGTACTATGAATAGGTAGCAATTGTAAGATGTGTCAACATATGTACATACTATAATTTTCTAGCCACTACAAAAGCTAATGTTTGACATTTCTCTAAGATGGCATCGTTAAACAGAATCTGCATTCATAATTCATAATATTATGAATATTATGAATTGCCATTCTGTAATCTTATCAACAGGTTGCAATATAAGCTTTAGATTGGATTCATGTGAGGCTTTGTTTGATTTTGTTCTATTATTTTTTTAACTTAGATTGGATTTTTTAGCTATTTTCTTACCTAAATCTTTATTCTGATCTTTCTTGAAGAGGATATCCATGCATACATATACACATGCACATGCATATACAAATACACATGCACATGCACATACACATACACATACAAGGCCTCTGCCATAGAAGTTTGTATTTTAAATATAGACAATATTTCCTTCAAATCTCTCTTAAATCTCTTTTCCTTCTTTCACAGACCACATGAAGCTCAAGAAGAAGGAAGCCAAAGTGTGGGTGTTTTGGTCCTTCTTAGATGGGGAACAAAATACTCAAGGGAGCAATTATGGAGACAGAGTGTGGAACAGACAATGAATGAAAGGCCATCCAGAGACTGCCCTACCTGAGGATCTATCCCATATACAGTCACCAAATGCAGACACTATTGTGGATGCCAAGAAGTACATGGATGACAGAAGCCCGATATAGTTGTATCCTGATAGGCTCTGCCAGAGCATGACAAATACAGAGGTGAATGCTCGCAGCCAGCCATTGGACTGAGCACCAAGTCCCTAATGGATGAGGTAGAGAAAGGACTGAACAGTTGAAGGGGTTTGTAACCCCATACAAAGAACCACAATTTCAATCAACCAGACCCCCCAGAGCTCTCAGGAACTAAACCACCAACCAAAGAGTATACATGGAGGAACCCAAGGATCCAGTTAAATATGTAGCAGAGGATGCATTTCAGGCATCAGTTGGAGAAGAGGTCCTTGGTCCTATAATTGCTTGATGTCCCAGTGCAGGGGAAAGCCAGGATGGGGAGGTGGAAGTGGGTGGGTGGGTGACAGAATACCCTCAGAAGCAGGGGAAGAGGGGATTGGATAAGGGTTTTTTTTTGGGGGGGGGGGAAGGGGATAACATTTTAAATATAAATTAAGAAAATATCCAATTAAAGAAAAGAAATAATTACACCAGCAGTTATTTTCACAATTTGACAAAACAATTCTTTCCCTTCAGAGACTTTATTTTGTTTTCAAATTAATAATTTCCATAATTAAGTGCATCTAGATTCTTTTCTCTCTTAGCTATTGATCACATTCTAATACACTGTACCTGACTCCTATTGCAAGCAGTCACTGGTATTCCTGTTTTAGCTTAGCACATGCTGATTGCAACCGGTTCCATCTCCTCAGCTATATTCAGCAGGCTGTCTTTGTCCGTTCTTGGCTAGTCTCTCTGACGTGCTGGACTTCTGTTCTTTTGTGCCTTTAACCATGGACTGTGCCTGCAGCTCTGGGGAGTTGCTTAGGCTGCTCTGCAGCAGGTAATCTTCTGCCTAAGTCTGGATTTCTAACTACCCCACTGGAATCCAAATATTCTCAGATTGTTTAGACTCACCAGTTCCCAATAATGACACAGACACATTTTATTATTTATGAAAGCTTAGACCTTATAGCTTAGGCTTGTTCCCAACTAGCTTATATAACTTAATTAACCTGTTTGTTCTAGTTCATGTTTGCCATGTGGCCTATTTCCCTTCACTATGTTCTGGTAAGATCACCTTCCTCACTGTCTAGCTAATGAATCTCACATTCCTGATTCTTTTGCAGAATTTCTTCTTTTCCAGGAAGTCTGGCCTTTCCTATTTTGTTCCACAATGGGTCATCAGCAATTATTTTAAACCAATCAAAAGATGATGGACAAGAATGTTTACAAAAATAGGCAGGTGATGATCCAATAAAAATAAAAGTGCCGACATCCAGCCTGTACTCAACTCTGAACTTATAAAGAAATCAACATTTGAATAATGGAAAGACAAACTTTATACAATGAACAAAAACTATACCAAAAATTGATTATTCCCTTGAGCTTTTTGCCATTGTTTCCTTAGATTATTTTGGAGGAAGAAACCAGTATAGATAAAGACATTTTTATTTGCTGGATATATTTCTTTTTGATAATGTGTAGAGAACCTTTCTGTAGCAAAAACACAGACCACAGTGTTGAAAGTGCTACCTCTTTACCACTTAGATATCTCAATGTTCAATGAGTTCTGTGGCATCTGTCTTCAGCAATGAGCTCTTGCTGTCATTTTGTGGAGAGCAACATATAAAGAAAGTTCAAATGGAGAAATTCTACCTAAAGCATATACATAGAGAATAAAACTGATTTTAAAAGTATGTAAACTCAAATTTTATATTATTTATCCAATGTTTCTATGTGTAATCATCTACTTTCTGGCTGTAACTCATATGGAGAATGACATTTCTAACTTTCATGTACTAACAGTTTGGATATAAACATATAAGTCATATTTGGAAACAAAATTAGTTGATTATTTAAACATTCTGTAGATATAGGTTTGTTTTGTATAAAATCAAGAAGTATCCCCTTGAAAGTTAATTAAAAGTTCATAGGAACATAACTAACATTGTAAACATTGGTTTTCATTCTACAATTTAAGGATATTGAATCACATACCAAATTGAGGTGCATCTTTTGCATTTGAAGTATAGATCAAATGACTAAAGAAACTGAGAAAAATTATCCTATATAAATACAAGATCTGTTTATCGCAGCATTTTTTTCACACAATGGTGACTTATGTTGTGAACATATTCAGTTATTTACTGTGTTATAACAAAAAAGGAGTTAACCTATATAACATCCACCTCTTCTTACCATTTAAGGATTGTTAATGGAGAACAAAAGGTCAGATTAAGTAGTTATATATAGTCTTCAGTTTCTTCTCTTCCATTTTGTAATTCTTGTATCCATTCATTACCTTGCCTCGTATCTTATTATAATTATGTGTCCATTTTGAATGCATATATGGGAACAAGGCCCTTGGCAAGGCAACATTTTTAAAACAAGGAAGAATTTTTTTTTTTTTTTTGTGAATGTGACTATACCTTAGATCAGGTTCATGCAGACCATATCCAGTCTACAATAAAGATTACTCCTCTAAGGTATGCTGCATGAGAGAAATACCACATTATTAACTTCTAAAGACAATTTTTACAGATGTTTCATTTTGTAGAAGATTGATGTGTTCAGCAGCCGTATAATTCAAGGGGATTAGTATGTTCAGAACATCTGTACTTATCCCCACAACTGATTTAAAACATTTCTATTTCACATAAATCATCACTGATTGACAAGAGCTATTTTACTCTGTATATAACACTTTACCTCTTTTTAAAAGGGAATTATGGGGCATCGCAGCATTTATGATTGGTCGATTTACTTTACTTTTACCATATTCTAGGGTTTATATACATAGCATTTATTTAGTACTGAACTTCTTTTTATTTACAAATAATATTCTGTTACAAAACACCTTATTCTGATAAAATAATTTATTCATAAACCTCAGTTGTAATACATTTAACTTGTTAACAATTTATGATATCATAAGTGATGCATTTAAGGATTGCTTAGAGCCATTAGTTATTTATTATGCTTCATTTAGAGGTTCCGTCTTTTCAGAGTCCTCTCTTCCATATCATGATGCCAACTAATAGTCATTTTGCAGGTTTTTTTCCTTAGGAATTCACAGGTGTATCTCCCTTTCATATAGTGTGTGGAAATGCACTATGATAAAACAATATATAACAATGTATAAAAAACAAACCTTTTCCTGAACTTTACAACCAGAACTTGTGAGCAAGATGATCAATACATCTTTAGCTCACTTAAGACTTAAGTGCTATTCTGCTGTGAGAAAGCCTGTTTGTTTCATTTGGCTTTAAAGAAGCAAGCTAAATACCTATCTTACTTACTTGTGTTCCCTATACAATCAAATTTACAGCCTGTGCAAATGCAAATTGCATACACTTCTATATTATGCATATTTGTTTCTATATAAGTTATGATATTAATTTACTGAAAACAGAAAATAGTTATTGATAACAATGCTATAAATGAAGTTTTAAGTATCCTTATAGTATGGTGGAGAATCATGTGGGTATATACCTAGGAGCTTTATAACTGGGTTCTAAGGTAAGACTATTTCTAATTTTCTGAGGAACCTCCAGATTGAATTCCAGAGTGGATGTAGCAGTTTGCAATCCCACCAGGGAGGAGTGCTCCTCTGTCTACACATACTCACCAGTATGGGCCAAACCTTGGTTTTGATCTTACCCATTCTGATTGGTGTGAGGTAGAATCTCAGGGTCATTTTGATTTGCATTTCTCTGATGACCAAGAATATTGAACATTATGTTAAGTGCTTCTGGGTTATTCAAAATTCTTTGTAGAGAATTCTCTGTTTAACCCTATATCCCCCCTTTTTTTTTTAATTTGGGTCACTTGATTTTTTTGAGTCTATCTTTTTGAGTTCTTTGTATACTTTGGATATTATTGCTTTATCAGATGTAGGGTCAGTGAGGATCTTTTCCCAATTTGTAAGTTGCCATTTTATTTTATTGTCAGTGTTATTTGCCTTATAGAATCTTTTCAGTATCATTATGGTTCAATTTTCAATTTTTTTGTCTTAGAGTTTGAACCACTGGTGTTCTGTTCAAGAATTTTTTCACTGGGCCAATGCATTTGAGGTTATTTCCATTTTCTCTATACTACAAGGACAAGTGCTCCTGTAGTAGGCAGAAGCTAGAAATAAACCAGATGTACCCCAACTAAATATTGAATATAGAAAATATGGTTCATTTACACAATGGAATACTAGTCAGCTATTAAAAGTTTTGCAGGCAAATAGTTGGAATAAAATATATCATCCTGAACAACGTAACGGAGCCCCACAAGGACATGAATGGTGTATATCAATGATAAGTGGATATTAGCCAGAGTACTCATGGTACAACCCATAGACCACAAAAGGCTTAACAAGGAAGACCCAAGTGAGGACACTTCAATACCATTTAGATGGGGGTGTGTGAAAATAATCACTGGATGAAGAGGGAGGGATGGATGGACATAGCTGGGTGAGACAGAGGGTGAGTAGGCAGGGCTTATCAAGTATAGGGGGAGACAGGTGAGAAGTACAGGGGCCAAGAGAATGAATTAAAATATAAAGCTGTGGAGAATGGGGGATTCCCAGATACCTAGGATGTGAGATGGCTCCCAGGACTCAATAGGGATGACCCTAGCCAAAATGCCCAACAGTGGGGAGATGAAACCTGAAGAGACCATCTCCAGTAGATAGACAGGACCCTAGGAGAGGGATGGAGTCATCTCTCCTATGACCCCTACCTTCAAAATATTTGACCTAGAATTGTTCCTGTCTAACAGAAATACAGGGACAAAAATAGAACAGAGACTGAATCACTTATGTATCTTACTAAGTTTCTTACTAATATGTTCAAATCAATGACAATATAAAACATTATATAGACATTCCTTTGAAGCAGATACCTTTGTCCTCTTGCTCTTACAATCTCTCTCTCCCCACCTATCAGGTACCATGAGCCTCAAGTGGGATTGTAGTCTCCTCATTGTTTTCTAGATAATAGACGCATGTGACCAGTTACTTCAAGCCCTTGCCAAGTTAACTCTCTTGTCATGATAGCCTGTGTCCTAAACTATGAATCAAAATAAAGCATTTCTTTCTTAACTATCTTTTGCTAGGGTGTTGTATCACAGACACAAAAAAAAGGCACAATGATAAGTGGTGAACAAATTTTACACGGTATTCTGAAATGTATACATCATTTTATGTTTTTATCAACACCATAAAAAGGTCATAGTTTTCTACTCTGTGGAGCTCTTCCCTTCTGTGATGTATAACCTCTGTGGCAGGACAGCAATTTCCTTCAGAAATACTACTTGCATGGTATGTAGTTCTGCTTTTACTTTTCTTTTGTCAGTCATATGACTTAGATTAGGCATAACAATTATCTGTTCATTAGGTACAATGAACCAAATTTTTATTCAATATATATTAGAAACTCATCTTTACCATTTTTATATGACCTGGTATAATAAAAGAGGTTCGACTCTTTAGTAATTTTATTTCATTCTTCTCCAAGAGTGACTTGTTTCGTCTGGCCATGAGGCATTTTAGAAGAAACCTTTAGAATTCTATGACATAAATTCATTAATTGTGGATTTTCATGTCTTGTGCAAAGTAAAGTATATAATGAAGATTATTGTAGTATCTACCTAGTTATTAAAATTGTCTTTAAAGAGAACCATATACATATATATGCATATATACTATAAATTAACAGTCATTGGAATGCCGTTATGTGACAACTAGTGGTGGTATGATTTCTTGAGGCAATTTAAAAGCTGAAAAGTCATTAATGACATGACATATGTTTTGAAAAATTATTACAAAGTAAAACATAATAAGGAAAGTTAGGTAACAGTTATCATCAGTATTATTAGCTGCATCTAAAAATGTGTTGTCATGAATAATGATTGTAACATATCCTTGCAAATATGTTATTGTGTTATACGCTAAATCAAAGAACCGACCATGAAACAATAGAAGGCAACTTGTCTAGTGAATAAAAGAAAAGACAGCAATGATGTATACATCATAAGAAAACACAAAATCCAGATTCTCTTATAGAGCAGGAATAACACAAGATTTCCATTTCTGAAGTTGCAATAGAGAGCTGATGGGGAGTTTTATGTAAATGAGGGGTGAATCAAATATCTATTTTCAAAAGCGTCACTGGATACTATTATGCAGAAAAAAATGCTTTAAGAAATGAGGCAGAAAAACCCAGAAGCCAAATGGAAGCAATGGTAACTCTTTACCAAGATTGAAATCAAGTGATAAGTTGGTAAGTGATGGTTAAGACAAAATTGTTATCTGCTTCAGTATTAGAATAAATTGGCTTTGACTTTTAAATTGAAAGTAGTTGAATTTAAAGACAAGCAAAAATGGATATATTTATGAACTTTCAAAATTAATTTTGCTTGAAGTATTGAATAAATTTATACATGACAGAATAACATTTTCATTATTATTATATACATTAATGTTAAAAGATACATGATAAAATATACTTTAACATCATAGCTTTGGTTTTTAGTACTGAGTAAAATGCCTTATTTGTGCTGTTTTTAAATGCTGAATAAAAGAAAAGTATAGTAAGAGACAAATCTATGTATTCCAGCAAAAATAAATGTGTAATGTCACAATTATGCCAAGAGGCATTGAAAAGAAATGTTGTGCATAGAACTAAAACTACTAAGATGTGCTTGTTGTTGCCCTGCCCCACTCACTCATAACAACTGAAGCTGAATCCATGCTCCAGCAGTTCACTAGATGGTGCCTTCAGCCTTGCAGAGAGGGCACAAATGGGTCATGCTTCCAAAGCATCCAAGTGATCTTATCAACACTGTCAGTGACGTTCTGATAAAGTAAAAATGCTGATTAGTTAATTCATAATAAATTTCAATCTTCTTGAAAATGAATTGGCCTATATTTGTCTTACAATCTTCTTATAGACATTATGCAAGTAAATATTATTGTTCATTTTTTGCTTTTTAGCAATGAGAGGCAATTCACAGTGATAGAATAGTTTTAAGTAGCTAATGGATCAAACGAACTCTTTCTTACATATAGTGAACACTTTAATGCCATCCCTATGAACATTAGCAAGTAATTTTTCTCCATACCGAAAAGGTACCTTCAAAGGTAATAGAATAAGTAAGCATGAAAAAATATATATGCAAGTATAAATGATATAGGAGACAATAAATACAAAGAACTAAATTGTTCTCATTTTCCATTTTGTTATTTTATTTGGAATACTATGAAGGTATATTAAGTATATACAAAATAATTCATGAATACAAATAAAATTATATATGTTTACTTCTTAAGATTCTCCTTTTGAGAATGTATGAGACAGAGAACTTTCAAATGCCACCACCTTCAAAAGCATTTTTCCCTTTGTTGAAACAGTCTTTCTCTGTAGCTCTGGTTGAGCCTGGTCATTTTATGTAGGCCTATCTGGCTGACGATAGATAGATAGCTATCTATCGTCTAGATAGCTAGATAATCACATTCCTAAGTCTCACAATTACTAGAAATTAAGGTATGGAACACCAAGCCCAGTGCAAAATCCATTTCTCCTTGTGAAAGCAATAGTTTTATTTTACATGATCTTTGATCATATTATTTTTTTTAGTTATAGTCTTGTCTTTTACAGCAAGCAGTTGGGATCTTTCTCTTCTCTGTATTTTCCATTCCTCTGTTTCTATGTACATCTTAATTTCCATTTTTCAGATGATGAGATAATATATTATATCCTTGATTTGAAAACAAAATCTTGTGCCACTGTACTTAAAATCTATTGAAAGTGAAGAAAAATGAGAAACTGGGATTTAAAAAGAAGACAAATAGCAACTTTTTGGACCAGCTAAACCATGGGGTTCTCCATCATGGAGATCAGAGAACCCTCAAAGATGGAGGAAAAACACCAGGAATTAGAGGGGATGAAAGATACCAGGAGAATCACCTAAGTATGATTCACATTGGCTAAGAAAGACTAAAGTGCCCCAAGCATTGGGCCTGCATGGGTCTGCATGAGATCCTCTGCATATATGTTCTAGCTGTAATCTTAGTGTTTTGTGGGACTCCTAACTGTGGATACAAGAGTATTTGAATCTTTTGCCTTTACCAGTGATTGTTTTCTTGTTTGATTGCCTCATCCAGCCTCACTATGAGGGTTTTCATCTTGTCTCATTGAATTCTGTTTCACCCTGCTTGGGGACCTTCACTTTTCTGGAAATCAAACAGAAAAGGAGTGGATATGGGAGAGGGAGAAAGGAGGGGAGAAGTGGGGAGGATTAGAGGGAGGGGAAACTGTGCTTGGGATGTGTTATCTGAGAGAAGTATCTATTTTCATTTAAAAAGAAAAAAAAAGGAAAAGAAAAGATTAAAGTGCAAAGTTGTATCTTTTCCTCAATTTCTATTTCCACAGCATTATACTGCGATGCACTGATAAGAGACAAAATGTTTAACATGAGCAAAGTAAGTCTATTCAGTCAAGAGAGTAAGAACCCAGAACTGTCACCTTACAAAGAGGAAGACAATGTCAAGGATGTTATTCCCACCTACTGAAAACAGCATTGCATAGAGAATGTACCTTACATTCAGCCCATGTAAAACCTACCACCTAGCAAAAAGAGGAGCATACATGTGAATAAAATTTCAGGTAAACACCTATATCCATGCTCACTATGAATACTCTTTGATTATTACACCCTTTCTAAAATATGTATTATTGTTTCAATTAGATAGAGTGTTTCATGATTTACAAAATAAATTTGAAATTGATCATTTGCTACCCTTTTAAATATATAACAAAAAGTATTAAGTGGCATGATTAGCTCAAATAGAAGACATATGTTATTTTGTCATTAAAATGGAAAAGAAGCACAAAAGAAAATATTCTGTTTCTTCGTTCCAATTTATTTCATCCTATTTCATCCAGAAAAATCTTCATTGTTGTCTTCCGTGTTTTCAGTTAATTGTAAAATACTTTTAAAAATTGCTTTTTTAAAAGAGCATTTTTAAAAAATGCTCTTTTCCATATTCTAGATCAAACACAAAAACTCATGTGCTTGGAGCCAGAATTATGTAAATTACATGTTATTTGACAAACTATGACAGCCAACATGGTAATTGAAAATGGCTGTTGTGACTAACATTCAAATTGTATATACAATATGGATGCTTTAAATCTAACAGCGATTGATATCCTGAGCAAGAAGAACACGAAGACTAAAGGTTTCAGGACACTATTGAATGGTATGAAAGTTTTATCTCATAAACTGTGACTGAAGCAATCGATCAGAGTTCCTTAGAAATAATATGGTCAGTTTAATTGGTAGAACACACACACACACACACACACTCCCTTACACACACACACACATACTACTACTACTACTACTACTACTACTACTACTACTAAAAATATAGTTATTCCTTGAGTGAGTTTTCCAACTAACAATTTTATATTCTGTGGAAAATGTGCTCCCTAAACAATGGAAAACTAATCCATGCACAAAGGAAGAACACTGTCACAGAAAATCATTAACTACATTTTTGTCACTGTACCGATTTCTGTATATTCTTTGGTGTTATATTTTACTATATTGACACTAATATATTAGATTATTATACATGCAAAATCATTCTTCATAAAATATAGTGTTTGATTTAAAGAAATACATATTCTAAATTTCATTATTTCTTTATTCTTTTTGCATTTTTGTAGTTGTAAAGACATAGCACCTAAATATATTGTAATTATTTGCTTTGCAATAATTTTATAGGTGGAAACGTTTTACAGCAATTAATATAAATACTTGCATCAGTATCTCTATCCCACTATTAAAACTGTAACCTTGCTATTTTTCCCTGTGTGTTCTCCAAGTCTGAGTCATTGCCAACTTGGTTTAGTTTCAATGGTAAGTTTGCAAGCTCAGGATGTTCTCCAACAGTCCACTTAGACAGTTTATTTTGAAGATCCCAATATTGCTGAGACCTACAAAGCTACTTCTTTTTTTGTTCTTGCAAAACTGAGAAGGCACTAGGGAATGGTTCCATTGGATCAAAACATGAATATTTCAATACTTTAAAGATTCCTTGTCAGCATATTGCACACTGTAAAACAAAATGCTATATAAACCATGTCAAAGGGGGAAAAGTAGCGAGCATAACTTTTAAATGAATGTCAACTGGCACAAAGTGCTTTTTTAATGAAAGTTTAAAGGACAAGGTATTTTAATGAAATTATTGAAATGAACCTAATACTTTTCATAAGTAGACAAAAATGAAATTATTTGTTATAGATGATAGTGATAGATGATGATGATAAATGGAGAGAAGATAGATAGATAGATAGATAGATAGATAGATAGATAGATAGATAGATAGATAGATGATAGATAGATAGATGATAGATAGATAGATAGATAGATAGATAGATAGATAGATAGATAGATATAACATGTAGGACAATAACCGTACCTCAAAGAACAATATAATAACTAACAAAATCCCAATGCTGTGTTTAGAGTTGTTAGTTGGGGTAGAAGTGTCTCCCAAAACTATAAGGGATATTGCTATAACGTTTGGTTCTCCCCTCAATTTTTTTTTAAATAATATTTATTTATTTACTCATTCATTCATTCATTCATTCATTCATTCATTTATTTGGTATACAGTGTTCTTTCTGCATGTATGCTTGTATCCAGAAGAGGGGACCAAAGTTCATTATAAATGGTTATAATTAATTACAGTGTGATTGCTGCAAAGTGAACTCAGAATCTCTGGAAGAGCAGCCAGTGGTTTCAGCTACTGAACCATCAAACCAGCACCTTCTCCCAAAAATTGGAGATAAGATTCTGCTAAGTATACATATGTCTGACAAAAAACTTGAAGAAATGATGGTAGGATTTTCCTAGACACCCAGTCCTTGTCTGTCTGTGTCTGTGTCTGTGTCTGTGTCTGTGTCTGTGTCTGTGTCTGTGTCGTGTCTATGTCTGTACCTGTGTCCGTGTCCCTGTCTATGTCCATGTCCTTGTCCATGTCCATGTCTGTGTCTGTGTCCGTGTTGGTGTAGGTATCTATATACACCTATGTGCAGAAGCCCCACAGTATCTGAATGTGTAATGCAAGCTGTCAAGGGATAAGAGCAATTGGTACACTTACTCAGTTTAAAAATATGAGCAAAAGAAAAATCTTTTTCACAGCAATATATTTAAACTTGTATAAAAGGATTTTCATCTAAGAGTTAACTAATAGAATTCTAGTTGGACCTAAAGCCTACACAGTACAGGGGAATTCAGATGCTTGGTACTATAAAGTTGGCCATCTACCCTTGCCTGAAGAAGTTATACTAAAAAATGTATAGGTATATTTGCAGTACTTTTCCTTAAACCCAATGGACTTTCAATATTTATAAAATACATGAGTGATTTTGTAAACAATTACAGGGATCCTTAGTGAGTAAAATAGAGAATAAGTGTCTGAGGGGTACATAGCTACAATTACAACTTCTAAAGTGAGATCCCTATATATGTTTCTCAAGGTACATCACAGAAAAGGGACCAAACAACTTTAAGAGTCAGTGGACCAAGATTCCTGATGCTAAAAAATCTCTTCTAGATATGATAGATAAACTTTAACAGCATTTTAACAATATGGTTACTTGAACAATATTTTCATAATCACACTACCAGTAGATGCGACAAAGATGGATAAGAAAAATTTTTCAAGTTCTCACTCTTAGATGAAGAGCTGCAGGATGTAGGGAAAAGGAGACTCGTTTTTTTTTTTTATAGCGAAAAGCCTCACATTGGGTTAACCAATCCCAACTGTTCAACCATAAACACATGTACAAAATAATGTCAGTAAATGAACTGAAAAAGCTATGTGTGTGTGTGTGTGTGTGTTTGTGTGTGTATATGTCTATAAGTATGTTTATGTGTTTTTGTATATTTTTGTGTATTTGTGTGTTTATGTGTGTATGTGTGTTTTTTGTGTGTTGGTGTTTGTGTGTGTGTGTGTGTGTATGCATGTGTGTGAGTGTGTGTGTGTGTGTGTTAAATTACAAGTTTGAAGAAGAGTTTGAAAGAAAGTGAAGGAGAAGGTGTCAGAGAGTGTAGAAAACAGAAAATGAAATGACAGATTAACCATGTATAAAACTATTAAAGCAGTTTAATTTTATTTGTTTAATTTTATTTTTATTGAAAATGAGATTCTTCCCACATACACTATATGACAACTACAGGAATATTCCCTCTACTCCTCCATGCTCCTCTCTCTCCCCAGATTTACTCCCATCCCATTTACTATTTCTTCTTCAGAAAAAAAACAGCAACCCAAGACACAATATAAGAAGGATAAGCCGTCTTGTACATATTTTAAGAAGAAAACAATTCAAGAAAAGTTTTAGTACCCTTCTTCCCCATCAAAATAAATTACTCCTTAAGTCTATATATGCAATCTGTGATGTTTTGCCATGGAAAGCTTTGTTGTACACAGTAAAGGAAACCAAAGAATTTCTCTCATTTAAAACGTATTTAAATTAATCTGAAGAGAGCTTTCAAGTAAATTTAACATGATCATTAAAAGGATACTATTCTATGATTATTGGCAATGCATTTTTCCAATGTAAAACATGATATAGCTATTTAGGTAGGATAATTGTATGTAATTGGAAGATTATGTGCTAAATCGGGACACAGGCATTTTTGTCATTTTTCTATGTAAAGCGAGCATATATAGCTGCACATGTGTGTGTATCTGTTTGTGTATATAGAGATACTAGAGTCCTAGCAAATTTGAAGACAGTAGGGGTCAAGAAAGATTCGCTGGAATCTGCTTACATTGGATTAAGGCATTAGAAGAGCTGCTGGAATAGTCTGTAATCTTCAGAGTACCTAAATGGAAGTTAATCAATTCTCCATACAGTTCTCCCTATTGCATCTGTAGTGGAATGCTGTGTAGACAAATAGATGACAATAAGTTAAAACAGTTACACTGCAATACTTCTTTAAGTTTTAAAATTTAACTAATATTGAATCATAGTCTCAATTGATGGCATCATGAGTAAGCTTTTGGAAGGAATTCACTCTGCCTTATCCCTGGACTCTTAAAAGAAAATTAACTTTCATTCCCACAGCCAAAATCTCAACTGCTGTTTCCTGAATGCTCAAAAAATAAAGAATTGTATCCAATAAAATGCTATTATTTTTTAAGACTACTTAGGTATCTTATCTCTTCTCTCCTAGGCAAAATATAAAGTTTACTCATTTGATCAAATTATCATATATAACTTAGATTTCAGGTCTTTTATTATGTACAGAGATCAAAACAATCCAGTTCAGTTACTGTGATGAACTCCCTTATAATAAAAAATAATAATTAGACCAACAGTGGAAACTAGAATGCTACCATTCCACTGATAAGTTCATTCATTCATTCATGCTTGTATGTATACAAGTATCAGTGTATAAATGAGTCATTTGCTAGATGCAAAGAAATGAGGGATGAAATATTTAAATCTTAGGTATTGCACCAAAAAACCAAACATTTAACACTGTTGTTCTGGATTCCATTTCGATTACTTTTAAACTTCTTAGCATGTATTAATTTGCAAACTTTATTAGTTTATAGTAAAATTACAGAACAATGAACTTCATTGTGAGTATATGCCTACACCCATATAATGTACATTTTGTAATAGTTATTTCCTCTGTTAACATAGAGGGGGCTATTTGAATGATGTGAATTATTTTATTTATTTATTTATTTATCTATCTATCTATCTATCTATTTATTTATTTATTTATTTATTTATTTATTTATTTATTTATTTTGGTTTTTGGTTTTTGGTTTTTGGTTTTTGGTTTTTCAAGACAGGGTTTCTCTGGGTGGTTCTGGCTACCCTGGAACTCACTCTGTAGACCAGGGTGGCCTCAAACTCAGAAATTCACCTGCCTCTGCCTCCCAGGCTGGGATTACAGGCATGCCTCACCACCGCCCGGCTTCTGAATTTTTTTTAGATAAGGATTGTGCCTAATAAATTTAGTATTCTTGTTCCTATTACCTTTCATTGTTTATTTCCATAAAATTTATTAGATTGATATTGCAAGCTTTTTAAAAAAATATTTAATCTTTTTATACATTCTAGATTTTATCCTTCTCCAGGCTTTTAAACTAAGTATCTCTTCCCGATGGTAAAGAAGACAGTTTTCATTATACACTAAATATAAGATATAAATGTTATTGATTCAAATTATGAAATCAGATTCTTTCAGTGCAAATTTGAAGACTTGTTATGAAACTTTGGGTTGGCTCTTTAACTGTTTAACTGTCTGTGTGTTTCTGTGCAAATAAAGAAAGGAAGAAAAGAAGAAGGATTGGAGGTAGGAAAGAAGAAAGACCAACCTGCTAACTGTTGGCCCTATTTCCTGGGCAAGCAGAGTACTGCAGCATAGATCCCAAAATGTGTTCCTTACCCTTCTAGAGGATAAAGAGGATTGAGGTTTTTGGTATAATTAGAATATGAAGGACAAGAGAAAAGGATTAAATTCATTCTTCACCAAATAGACGTTTGGTTTTGCAGCATCATTTTTTAAGATGTTGTCTTTTCTCCACTGTGTATTTTTGACATTTTGGTCATAAAGCAGGTGTTTGTAGGTAGCAGGACTTCCATTTGGTCCTTCAATTCTGTTCCATATATAACACCTTTTTTTGTGTGTGCTAGTATCAAACAACTTTTATTACAATGTACTTGCTATATTTATTTTATTTTATTGGTTTTAAAGCTTTATTTTAAGAAAGTAGGAAAAGGAAAAGAATAGAGAAGTAAAAAGAGAAGGAAAAGATGGTGAGTGCTGGTCACAACCACATGAAAAGAGGGGAGAAGAAGTGTGTGTGGGGGAACAGGAGGAGAGCATGAACAAGAGAAAAGGGACAAGAAACGAGGGTCAAGAGAGCACTATATAATTGCCAATACAGAAGAATAACACTGTGAACAGAGTTGTTAATTGCTTAAGATTGTTTTGTAATCCTGGATTTTTTTTCCCCAAGTATGAGTTTTTCTTTTCTTCTTTTTTTTTTATTCGTTAAATTCTTTATTTACATTGCAAATGATTTCTGCTTTCCTGGATCGCTCCTCCCAAAAGTCGCATAAGCCCTATTCCCCCACCCCATTCCCCAGTCATCCCCTTCCCATTTCACTGTCCTGGTATTCCCCTACACTGCTCTACTGAGCCTTTCCATGACCAGTGGCCTCTCCTTCCTTCTTCTTGGTCATCATTTGATATATGAATTGTTTCTAGGATATCCTGAGCTTCTGGGCTAATATCCACTTATCAGTGAGTGCATACCATTCTTTTGTGATTGGGTCACCTCACTCAGGATGACTTTCTCCGGTTCCACCCACTTGCCTAAGAATTTCATGAATTCATTATTTTTAATTGCTGAGCAGTGTTCCATAGTGTAAATATACCACATTTTCTGTATCCATTACTCTGTTGAGGAACATCTGGGTCCTTTCCAGCTTCTGGCTATTATAAATAGGGCTGCTATGAACACAGTAGAGCATGTGACCTTATTACATGCTGGGGATCCTCTGGGTATATGCCTAGGAGTAGTATAGCAGGGTCCTCAGGTAGTATCATGCCCAGTTTTCTGAGGAACAAACAGACTGATTTCCAGAGTGATTGTACCAGTTTGCAACCCCACCAGCAGCAGAGGAGTGTTCCTCTTTCTCCACATGCTTCTCAGCACCTGTTTTCTTCTGAGTTTCTGATCTTAGCCATTCTGACTGGTGTGAGGTGAAATCTCAGGGTTGTTTTGATTTGCATTTCCCTGATGACTAAGGATGTTGAACATTTCTTTAGGTGTTTCTCCACCATTCGATATTCCTCAAGTGAAAATTTTTTGTTTATCTATGTACCCCATTTTTAATAGGTTTATTTGGTTCTCTGGAGACTACCTTCTTGAGTTCTTTGTATATCCTGGACATAAGCCCTCTGTCAAATGTAGGGTTGGTAAATATCTTTTTCCAATTTGTTGATTGCCATTTTGTCCTTTTGACAGTATCCCTTGCCTTACAGAAATTTTGTAATTTTATGGGCTCTCATTTTTCAATTCTTGATCTTAGAGCATAAGCTATTAGTGTTCTGTTCAGGAAAATCTCCCCTGTGCCCATGTCCTCAATGGTCTTCTGCAGTTTCTTTTCTATCAGTTTCACTTTATCTGGTTTTATGTGGAGGTCCTTGATTCACGTGGACTTGAGCTTAGTACAAGGAGATAAGAATGGATTGATTTGCATTCTTCTGCATGCTGACCTACAGTTGAACCAGCACCATCTGTTGAAAAGCCTATCTTTTTTCCACTGGATGGTTGTAGCTCCTTTGTCAAAGATCAAGTGACCATAATTATGTGTGTTTATGTCTGGGTCTTTAGTTCTATTCTATTGATCTACCTGCCTGGCACTGTACCAATACCATGCAGTTTTTAACACTATTGCTCTGGAGTACTGCTTGAGGTCAGGAATAAAATAACCTGAAGCTATTTTACTGTTGAGAATAGTTTTGCTATCCTGGGATTTTTGTTATTCCAGATGAATTTGAAAATTGTACTTTCTAACTCTATGAAGAATTGAGTTGGGATTTTAATTGGGATTGCATTGAATCCATATACTGTTTTTGGCAAGATGGACATTTTTACTATATTAATTCTGTCAATTGACAAGCATGGAAGATTTTTCCATCTCCTGAGGTCTTCTTCGATTTCTTTCTACAAAGACTTGAAGTTTCTGTCATACAGGTCTTTCACTTGTTTGGTCAGAGTCGCACCAAGATACTTTACTTTGTTTGTGGCTATTGTGAAGAGTGTCATTTTCCTAATTTCTATTTCATCCTCTTTATCCTTTGAGTATAGGAAGGCTACTGATTTGCTTGACTTAATTTTATATCCAACCACTTTGCTCAAGTTGTTTATCAGCTGTAGGAGTTCTCTGGTGGAATATTTTGGGTTGCTTAAGTATACTATCATATCGTCTGCAAATAATGATAATTTGACTTCTTCCTTATGAGTTTTAAGATTTATTTAAAATTTTGGTGACTAATTGCTTTGGAATTTTTATGTCAGGAAGCAAAATAGAAACATATTTGCGATCAGCTCTGTTTTTTATCTGTTTTGTTCCTCTTTGTCAGTCTACAAGATTGTATGATAATCAGAGTGTGTTTTTTTCCATATATGTCTGGTAATGCAATCAAAAACACATCCTGAAATATGTTTCAGATGATGCCAAAATGCATCAAGTGCACAATAAAGATTATCTTCAGAAACATTTATATTTATTTTTCTTTCTTTCTCCATTTATTATGATAATTCATTTAGTTTTGGTAGTTTAATAATGGTTTTCAACTATTATGTTTTACTCTAAGTAATATGTTATAATATTATAATAATATAAGCATCAAACTTTTATGAATATTGAAACAAATGAATTTGCACAAATATAAAATTTTAGTATTTATATCCCTGAGAAAAATGAAATTGTTATATTTATCCAGACATTTCTCATTATTTAATGTTTGCTTTACTTAAAACATTGTACAGTATTTGGTATTTTATTTTTTAGTGAGTTTCCTATGTAAAGTTTTCACCAATCATAGTAGAAATGTATTATTTTGTTTATAGTATACTTTTTCTTTACATTTAGGGCTTTGTAAATTTATTTCTAAAATCCATACATATGTTATAAAATCCACTTACTTTTTCTCCAGTTTTTTGCTTTATTCTTCTCTCATACAATACATCCTGACTACACTTTTCCCTCCCCCAACTCTTCCCAGTTCATACACACACACCACACCTTCTCTTTCCTACAGATTCACTCCTCCTCCATTTTACTTCATAAAAGAGCAGGCCTCCCAGAGATATCAGTGCAACATAGCATAGCATGATGAAATAAGTTTAGGTAGTAACTCTTATATCAAAAATGGACAATTGAACATGAGATAAAGAATGCCAAGAACAAGAAAAAGAGTCCCATAAAATTGTAAAGGTCCCATAAAATCCCTACACGAAGCAGCCATAGCATATGTACAGGTTGGTACAGGCTCTGAGACTGCTGCTTCAGTCTCAGTGAGCCTTTATGAGTCCTGTGTACCATGTTTTTCTGATGTGCTTGGTCCCCTGCCGTTCTTGATCTGGCTTCTACTATCCTTCCTTCCCCAAGCTCTGCCTAGTGATTGGCTGTGGGTTCCTGCATCTGCTCACAGTTCCTTTTAATAATTCCTTTGTGAAACAGACTTTCACTTGCAGTGGTTTTCATTTGCACACATTAATTCTCTTCCAACATGATTTCTATTTTTGTCACCTTTTGTCCAACTGGTTTACAATTCAATGTTTACACTTTTTTCCCATTCACCAGAGGAAAATGAAAAGGATAAACCCTTAATTCTAAAACTTAGGATATTAAGGCAAAGGACAGTAGATATTAAAAAGCCAGACTTCACTAAGGCAAGATTTAACAAGTGCTGATTTGCAGGCTATTGTGGACAAGTCTATCGCAAGGAAAAAGAAAAACAAACATACACACATACAGAGAGAGAAAGAGAGAGATTGAGACAGAGACAGAGACAGAGAGACAAGGAGACAGAGAGACAGAGACTACTCATGCATGAGGGAGCTGGGATTGCATTGTGATAGGTCAAGCATGGCCATTAAAGAATTAATGACTACACAGTTTCTGAAAAATGAACTTGCATAATCTTAAACCCAGTGTAAAACGTGCTTTTCAGATGCCTTATGATATAAAGTTTCCATTAAACACAGTAGTTTTCACCATGTACTGCTAAATGTAAATTTTATTCTTTCAAAATTACAATAACTCTACACGTATGAATACTGCTGTTTATAGAGTGTAGAAAACTAATGAGAAATACTTCACAGCATTTAATTTCACTGTAGAAACCACTTTTGTTTATGCATGCATTTAATTTCCTTCTTTTAATAATGCTGTAGATAAGTTTTTATTTTATTAACTTTTAAAAAATATATAGGATTTAAAAGACTAACACTAATTTATTTTGAAATTTTAATTAACAATATAGAGAAATCTACCAGATGGCATTTATTTGATGCACAGATGTTTTAGAAAGGTTAGTAAATATTGTTAATGATACTTCATTTAATAAATTATGCATTGTAACACTTTTGAAATATTAATAGTCTTACCTTTAAATAAATATTAAACATTTGTAATTCATAAGCCTTGATAGCTCAGTATTAAAGACTAAGCAATACAAAGTAATATTTTTGTATTATTTTGTATATTACCCATCAAATTTTAAAATATTAATGTTTTAGTTGCTGAGTAGTAAACTATATAGACCAAGATTTATTGTGCTGTTAGAAATTCTTCTTAAAAGTCACATCTTTTTGACAAAATTTTCTATAATCTATATTTAACACGAATACAATGCCTTATAATTTATTGAAATGAAAATCATGTAGACAAATTTCCTATGCCTGAATCTCATAAGATATAAAAGTATATTGATAACATACAAGAAAGCAGCTATTGTTTTTTCTACTTCAGGGGAATTAGATGTTAGTAAAAAATTTCCTGGTACTCTACATTTCAATTTTTAAGTTGAATGTGAGAAGTAATGTCTTTATCAAATCGTGTTCGTAAGTCCTTAAGGTAATGTATCTATCATTTATTGGCCTTTTCAAACATTTGAGGATGAAGAAATACCTTCAACTGCTCCCAAAGAATTTTTATTTCACATGCTTGAGATTTTTTTCTAGAAAAAAATCTAAGGAAGTGTATGCCAGGCACACATATCATTATGTAAATTACTAAAGTAATAATACTCAAATTTCTAAAAAACGTTGTCAATTGTAAGGCAGTGTTTTTGTTTCCTTTTGCAAGATTTGTAAATTGAGCTTGTGGCTAATTAGAAGATCCTTCTCTTCTGACTGGCATTCATGGTGTTAGAATGTACTATGTAAGCTACCAAAGAAGAAAAGCCATCATCAGTATCACCCAACTCTACAATAACTTTCCTGTAAGATGTGCTGGTGCAACAGTAGCACATATTATCTAGGAACAAACAAACACTTTTTAAAATTACATTTGATGCCCACTTGATGAGACAGAAATCACCCTTGACACTGTTCATATGGCTGAGAACCTGAAATTAGACAAGTCTTTAGCCATTGAATAAAACATGCTGCTATTATATTGCTAAAGGAATATAACAATAAAATTACTCCAAAAGACATATTGCTATACCCATATGGCAGTACATTGCTCAGGCCCATCAGAGGAGCTACTTCATGCAGTAGACGAGAATTAACAGAAACTTATAACTGACAATGTGAAGAGTGTGGAAGACTTGGAAAACTTGTGATGTCAAAATAAAATCCTTTTCCTCAAGGTCCAGGTATCTGTATACAATCAGTAACAAACAGATTCTAGGAGCAGAAGTAGTGAAAGACTTCAAGAAAACAGTCCTTTCTAGATGCCAAAAATAGATGCATATATAAATTTGCATGCATTGTAATGATATACACATGCACTGCATAAATTCAAGACAGACAAAATACCAGTGTGTAGAAGATAAAGTAGGTACACAGTCCCAGCAGAATTCAAGAAGCAATTTGCATTTGATAATTGCTGAAGAGGACAAAATCAGTTTTCTCCAATAGAGTGACACTGGATTCATCAATCACATCCTGGTATAGGCATACTATACAGGCATAGTTGGCCCATACAAAATTGATTGTATATTTGTGTGATTTTATTTTGTTTTGGTTGAATAATTATTGTTTTAGGTATGTTTGTTTTGATTTTTTCTTCTATCTTTTCATTTCTTTCTGAAGCTCTTTTATTTTTCTCTACACAGTCATGCATTCCTGGGGTATAATGGTCTCACTGTACTCAATGTATCTATATCTTATAGAACTGAGAAAAAATTACATAAATTAAAAGGATGAATATATTTTCAGCTTTCAATGTTACCATTCTTAAGTCAAGGAAAGTGACAGCTCATGGTGATCAGGAGGAAGGGCTCCAGAATGAAACCTGAGTCTTTATTTTCCCACCCTGTTAGCCCTTCAAAGACAAAGGGTTACTCTTTCAAAAACCCTTGCCAGGTTCAAGGAATCCTAGAACAGTCTAATACTGCTGAATATATTTACAGACCACTGCAGGATGCTCAGACAGAACCACCAGGCTAAGGTTTTCTCTTCTAGATCTTGGTCTTTCCAGCCACCAAGTGACTGAGCCACACAGAAAAATGATTACATTAAGATATGCACAGGATATTAAATATATACCAAGGGAATATATTCAACTTGAATACATGGCCAAAAATCAGAAACAAGTTCTACAATCTGTATCTACTAATATCAAATACAAGCATCCAGGATGCATACATTTTAAAAAGCTTATTCTAATTTTCTGAAGCTAGTATGAGGTACATACATTTCTGAGGGAAATTTGGTTCTCCTGAATAGTGGCATTTTCAGTGGAAAACAAAGGGGTTAGACTCATTATACTTCTGCTTACCGAAGACTGAGAATTTGTTTTCAGGAACAGCAATGATTTTAATCTTCATTGTTCTGAATGCTAGAGCTTTGATCTTTTTGCATTCTGTCAGAAACACCTGGATACATGGTGTCACCACCAGAGAGATAATTACCAGTGTAGACATACAGATCTATATCACATGCCATGATGGAGTTGTATGTTGAATGAAATATTTTAAAAGGTAGAACCAACATATTTCCATACTTGTTCCTCTAACTCTGTGTTTCAGTGACCTGGGTGGCCTTGCCCTGGATATTTGTGGAGGTTTACTGGCCTTGAGCTCCCAAAATGTCTCCACTCAGCTTGCTAGGTTCCCAGTGGCAGGTCACTACCACACCAAACCCGTGCTTTGAAGGAAAACATGACACAATCTTAGTTCAGAAACAGTAGTAACTTGAACTCTGGGCACCACAACTAAATCCTAATCTTGTAAACCTTGTTAAAATCTGTTCCCTCTGGTAGTGGATCCTTGCTGATCCACCATTAAACTAGTAAACACTAGCAGCTACATCTTACACCTCTGCTGTCCCAGTTCCTAGAGGAAGTAACTCTCTAATGCTTCCTCTCTCCTGCTTCTGCTCTCCTGCTTCCTCTCTCTTTCTGTACAACATGGAAGTCCTGCCTTGATTGTCCAGTGATTGATTCCTTTATGAATTAGGGGATTCGTTCACAATAACTGCATGGGGCCCATTCACAACAGTTGATGGTGGTATCAGGAATGCCACAGGACTTCAGGGCTAGGAAGGAACGCTGGAAGAGCTCCCCTGGACACTGGAATCATTCATTCTGGGTGGTGATCACCTGCCCATTAGGTACGTCATTATCTTCTCCAAAAAGGAGGAGAATGCAACAGTTGATATTTCTTGCTCAAAATTTATAGTCATATAGCAAGCCTCCCCTTAATGCCATACATAATCATGAAGCTATAACCTTGGATCAGTTAGTATCTTCATAAGGTAGTGTGTGATATCCTTAGCAGCCAGACCCAGATGTAAAATTGCATGAGTAAAGATGTAGCCCTTGTAAACAGGCATTGTATATATGGTATTACATAAATTGTAATGCCATACTACCAAGAGCATTACAAAGCCTGTTGTGAGCCCAGAGGCACACAAAGTTTATATCTTCTGAATGGCCACCTATATGACTGGAAGTCATCTTCTATTTGTTAGCCTTTGGGATTACGGGAGCCTTGCTAAGAGGCACTGGATACTTCTCAGAAGCTATATACAATTCATGTGCAGACAGCTGCTGGATATTCTCCATGTCTTTCCAATTGGTGGCAATGCCATGCTCAGTAGTAAAATCAGGGTCAGGATCAGACTCCTGCTTTGAGTTTAGTCATCCATATTAGAATTCCTTTGGCCCTTGAGCACTCTGATGATCTGGTACAGAGGCACCCAAAGGTGGAAGAAAATATGACTCTGGGGACATTGTCACCAGCAAAGCCAGGTTTGCTCATACATGAAGTAATGTCAGTTACAAGCACAGTGACAGTGGGTTTGTATGTTTGTTTATTTGTCTGTCAGTTTTAGAGAGAGAGAAAAAATAAGAATTGGTGGTTAAAATATTAGGAAATATCTATGATATACTGTGGGAGGAACAGAATATGATCAAAATGTAAAACAATTAAAATTAATAAATAAAAATATAGAAAATCTCTAAAAATGGCTTATATACTTGTTGTTGTCAAAGAAAAACTATTAATATATAACAAGCTAGAAAACCATTTGAAACTCAGTAGTTTTTGCTTAGTGGAAACAAGAAACCTCACTGTCAATCAGAATAGAGGTACATGTGTCTGGGTGTCTGACTCAGGCCCCATTAGTCTGAAGCCTAATAATGTTTTGTATTATCAAAACAGTAGGATTTACATATATTGATCATATATTAACATATTTGAGAACTTTGTCTTTGTAATGTAGGTCTGCCAGTTGTGATTGCATACAAAATCATAGTACTCAGAGTATGGAAACAGAAAGATCATAAGGGGAAGACAACCACTTATTACATAGAAAGTTTGAAATCCTCCTAGGATATATAGAATCCAGTCTATTCTCAAGTCTGAATCAATAGAAACTGCTGAGATGAGTAACAGAAAAAAGTACTTGCATCACAAGCTAAAAGACACAAAGTTGATGTCTAGGACTCACAACAAGCCAGATGTTAACACATCTAAAACCCCAGATCCTAAAGGTGGATGAGAGCTAAGGAGAAGAAAACCCCCTGGAACTAGCACACCAACTATCAGGGGGTGCAGAGGGCAGCACAGACATAATACACCAGCTCAAAAACAAGATGGACGCAAGGATAAAGTATGTGGCTAAGCTCTTGCCCACTTTCTTTTCCATTAGACTCAGTGTATCTGTTTTTACGTGTAGGCCCTTGATGCACTTAGACTAGAGCTTTGTACAAGGAGATAAGAATGGTTCAATTTGCATTCTTCTGCATGATTACTGCCAGCTGAATGAGCTCTATTTGTTGAAAATGCTGTCTTTTTTTTCCCACTGGATGGTTTTAGCTTCTTTGTCAAAGATCAAATGACCATAGTTGTATGGGCTCATTTCTGGGTCTTCGATTCTATTCCATTGATCTTCCAGCCTGTCTCTGCAATATTATGCAGGGTTTTTTCTCTCTCACTATTGCTCTATTTTATAACTTGAGGTCAGGGATCATGATTCTCCCAGAAGTTCTTTTATCATTGAGAATAATTTTTTTTTGTTACTCCAAATGAGTTTGCAAATTGTTCTTTCTAACTCTATAAAGAACTGAGTTGGAATTTTGATGGGGATTGCATTGAATCTGTACATTACTTTCAGCAAAATGGCTATTTTTTACTATATTTATCCTTCCAATCCATGAGCATAACAGAGGAATATGCTCTGAGATCAATAATTGACTAATGGGACCTCATAAAATTGCAAAGCTTCTGTAAGGCAAAGGAAACTGTCAATAGGACAAAACAACAACTAATAGATTGGGTAAAAATCTTTACCAATCCTATATCTGACAGAGGGATAATGTACAATATATACAAAGAACTCAAGAAGTTAGACTCCACAGAACCAAATAATCCTATTAAAAATGGGATATGGAGCTAAACAAAGAATTCTCAACTGAGGAATACCAAATGTCCAAGAATCACCTAAAGACATGTTCAGTATCTTTAGTTATCAGGGAAATGCAAATCAAAACAACCCTGAGATTCTACCTCATATCACTCAGAATGGCTAAGATCAAAAACTTAGGTGATAGCAGATGCTGGTGAGGATGTGGAGAAAGAAGAATACTCCTCTATTGTTAGTGTTATTGCAGGCTGGTATAAACACTCTGGAACTCAGTCTGGAGTTCCTCAGAATATTGGACATAGTATTACTTGAGGACCCATCAATATGCCCCCCAAATGCCCCAACATATAACAAGAAAACATGCTCCACTATGTTCATAGCAGCCTTATTTATAAAAGCCAGAAGCAGGAAAATAAACCATGTGTTCCTCAATCAAGGAATGGATTCAGAAAATTTGGTACAGTTATACAATAAAGTATCACTACACTATTAAAAACAATGATTTCATAAAGTTCACAGGCAAATGGATGGAACTAGAAAATATCATTCTGAGTGAGATAACCCAGTCAAAAAAGAATACACATTGTATGTACTCACTGGTAAGTGGATATTAGACAAAAATCTTGGAATACCCAAGGTAAGACTCAGACCATGTGAAGCACAAGAAGAAGGAAAACCAAATGTGGATCCTTCAGTGCTTCTTAGAAGTAGGAAAAATACTCACAGAAGGTAGAGTGTGAGAGGGACTTTGGAGGAAGAGAGGCAGGGGAGAGGAAGAGGGGGACTGGATCAGGTCTGTGAGGAGATGGGAATGACATTCAGAGGGTTAGGAAATAGAGCAGGGGTGTGTAGCAATTGGGAATTGGGAACTATGGGGAACCACCAGCAAGTTCCAGATGCCAAAAAAGCAAGAGACTCCCAGGTCCCTACAGGAATGACATTAGCATTCCAACATATCCTACAAAGGGGAGAGAGAACCTGTAGAGATCATATCTAGAAGTTAGGCCCAGCTCCTGGTTGAAGGATAGACATACCCACTTATGTCCAAAATTTTAACTTAGAATTGCTCCTCTCTAAAGGAAATAGAGACAAAGTGTGGAGCAGAGACTGAAGGGAAGACCATCCTGAGACTGCCCCACCTAGGTATTTATCCCATATACAGACAACTAAACCAAGACAGTATTATGGATGCCAAGAAGTGCTTGCTGACAGGAGCCTGATATAGGTGTGTCCTGAGAGACTCTGTCAGAGCTTCACAAATACAGATGTGGAGGCTCACAGCCAACCATTGGACTTAGCGTGGGAATCCTAATGGAGGATTGAAGGACTGAAGGAGCTGAATGGGTTTGCAACCCTATAGGAAGAACAACATAATTAACCAAACAGACACTGCAGATCTCCCAGGGAACTAAACCACCAACCAAAGAGTACACATGGTTCCAGCCCATATATGTAACAGCAGATGGCCTTATCTGGCATCAGTGGGAGTAGAGGCCCTTGGTCCTGTGAAGCCCAGAGTAATGCCAGGGTAATGAGGTAGGAGTGGAGGGTGGGTGGGGGAATACCCTTATAGAAGCAGAGGGAGGGAGAAAGGGAGGGGATTTGTGAAGGGGAAACCAGAAAGGGGGATAACATTTGTAATGTAATTAAAATATAAACCACCACCATCAACCCCCCCCCCCAAAAAAAAACCACACAGCTGAAACTCTCCCTTGGTGAGAAAGCTATTGGCTGTTGAAAAGTTGATAGCTGTTGAGGGGCAGAAGAAAGTTAATTTTCTGGGGTACTTGGCTTCTGGCAATTTATCTATGCTCTATTGATTGACCTCACAAGCATGCATAGGGAAAACCAGTTAGAGTCAATAGTATATTAGTCATATAAAAAGATATATAAAATGTCAGTACCAAGACAGGATGCAGAGTGCTCTGTGGGATTTTGGTAGTAAATACCTAAAATTGAAATAAACTGTGTATTATAGAATTTTAAGAATAAATTTAAATATATTTACAAATTTTAAAAAGCAGTAGTGAATTTAAAATGATTTCTAAGAAAACATTTTAAACAACTTAAATATTATTCATTTCTTTGACATATTAGTTACTGAATCAATAAATGGTTGATTCAACTTAAAATTCCCACATACTGAAGAAACTCTATTAGATTTCCCTGATGTGGACAAGATTCTCTGACAGATCTTGTCCAGCAGATGGCAGCACATATGATATTATAATATTTTGTTAAACACCAGATGCAGCTATTCACTATTTCAAATTATGGGATTTATTTTGAAGTGAATAAACAATTATATTATTATATTATATATATATATAATATTTATTAAAATACAATATAATTGTTATATTATATTATAATAAATATTAATCAAAGCAAAAGGAAATATATTATGTTTTTATCATAAAAATACCATTGCCTTGCTGTATGGTGCTTTCAAAAAGCCAAACAGATGAAACACATGCAGCATTTTATACAGTCACTAATCCTGCTAAAAGTCTGAGGCTGGTAAATGAAATTTTAAAGGAAAGATATAAAAAAAATCACTAATGGGAAAGGGCTGAAGGAGCTGAAGGGATTTGCAGCCCCATAGAAAGAACAAGAATATCAACCAACCAGACCTCCCAGAGCTCCCAGGGACTAAACCACCAAAGAGTACACATGGAGGGACCCATGGCCCCAGGCACACATGTAGCAGAAGATGGTCTTGTCAGACAACAATGGGAAGGGATGCCCTTGGTCCTGTGAAGGCTTGATGCCCCAGTGTAGCGGAATGCCAGGGCGATGAGGTGAGAATGGTGGGTGTGTAAGGGGGCTCGCTCATAGAAGTAGGGGGAAAAAGGATGACATGGCAGGTTTGTGGAAGGGAAACTGGAAAAGGGGATAACATTTGAAATGTAAATAAAGAAAATATCCAATAAAAATATATAAAATAAAAAATCTCTCACATAACATTATTTATCCACTAATATATGTTATCTTGACAATAATATGCCATCTTCTAAGCTTATTTAGGATTGTTTTAAGAAGTATTAATAGACAGTTATAAATATTAAGAAATATTAGTATATATTAACATTTGATGTTCATTCAAATATGGTTACATTTATATATTTTATCAGCAAATAAATATTTTCACAACACGTATTGCAGTTCGTTTTAATATTATTTACATAGCAAAATTTATAAGTCTACCAGCTATAAAAATGTAAGTAGTAACAAAACTGTGACATTTCTTCTTTAGATGAACAGAATTCGGAAACATTCAAAGTGGCACCTCAAGATGTCCATGCTGGTTTCTAAAGTGACCTGTGCTGGCCACAGACTAGTCTGTTGCTCCTGTCTATCTTCCTCTCCTGTAGCTTCTGAAGCTCTTCTGTGCTCTTTCCAGGACAGCCTATGTTGTCCTTCTTGATGTGTGTGATATCTGGGCTTCAGAACAATTTTTTTGTTTTGTTTTTTTATTAGATATGGTTTTTATTTACATTTCAAATGATTTCCACTTTTCTGGTCCCCCCACTCCCCGAAAGTCACATAAGCCCCCTTCCCTCCCTCTGTTCTCCCACCCACCTCTTCCCACTTCCCTGTTCTGGTTTTGGCCTATACTGCTACACTGAGTCTTTCCAGAACCAGGGGCCACTCCTCCTTTCTTCTTGTACCTCATTTGATGTGTGGATTATGTTTTGGGTATCCCAGTTTTCCAGGCTAATATCTACTTATTAGTGAGTGCATACCATGATTGATCTTTTGAGACTGGGTTACCTCACTTAGTATGATGTTCTCCAGCTCCATCCATTTGTCTAAGAATTTCATGAATTCATTGTTTCTAATGGCTGAATAGTACTCCATTGTGTATATATACCACATTTTTTGCATCCACTCTTCTGTTGAGGGATACCTGGGTTCTTTCCAGCTTCTGGCTATTATAAATAGGGCTGCTATGAACATAGTGGAGCATATATCCTTATTACATGCTGGGGAATCCTTGGGGTATATGCCCAGGAGTGGTATAGCAGGATCTTTCGGAAGTGACGTGCCCAGTTTTCTGAGGAACCGCCAGACTGATTTCCAGAGTGGTTTGTATGTGTATGTATGAATGGGTGTGTGCGTGTGTTGGTTTTTGTTTTGTTTTTAATTTATTTAATCACTTTACATCCTGATTGTGGCAACCTGTCTTCCTCTCTTCCCAGTCCTGCCCCTACAAAACACTTCCCCCAATACGTCTTTCCCAGTACATCCTCAGAGAAGTGGAAACCTCTCTTGAATGCCACCCAACCTTGGGACATCCAATTTCCATAGGCCTAAGCACATCCTCTCCCACTTACACTGAATGAGGAAAATTCAGTTAGAAAAAGGGGATCCAATGGCAATCAACTGAGGCAGGAACAGCCTCCATTCCAATTGTTAAGGGAACCACATGATGACAAAGCTGCATATTTGCTGCCCTATACAGGGAGCCTAGCTCCAGCCCCTGCGTGGTCTTTGGTTGGAGGGTGAGACTCTGTCAGCACCAAAGTGTCCATCTCTGTCAGCACCCAAGGGTCCAGGTTAGTTGATTCTATAGATTGCCTTGTGTCCTTAACTCCTCCAGATATATACTCCACTCTTCCACCAGACTCCTGGAGTTCAGTCTGATGTTTAGGTGTGGGTCTTTGCATTTATCTCCATCTCCTGTTGGATGAAGCCTCCCTCTCAGAAAACAGTTATGCTCCTGTCTGTAGACATAGCAAAGTGTCATTAATGGTGTCAGCAATTGGCTCTCCTACATGGGATATGCTTCACATTGGGCCATCAATCCCTCCCAGTCCCTCAATCTGTGCTCTGTCTTTATCCCTGTGCCTTTTGTAGGCAGGAATCATTTTGTAGGCAGGAATTTGGGTTTTGTGTGTGGTTTGATGCCCCTCCCCCCTGGCTGGTCCACTGAAAATCCTACCTAGCTACAGGAGGTGGCCAATTCAGACTCCATTTCCAGCTTGTAGGAGTCTCTCTTGGGTCACCTCCATAGACTCCCTGAAACCTTGACTGTCCCAGGACTCCAGTTACTCCCAAAACTGCTTCCATTAATTGTAGTTCTTGCTTTAAGTCCTCTCCCAAAACTCCTACTCCTACTCCTGATCCCCATCTCCACTCCCCTCTTTACCACCTCTCCCACCCAGTTTCCTCCATAAAGTAAGACAAAATTGTTATTTTTACGACCATCAACTTAAATAGAGAAACTTGAGTTGAATCATTTAGTTATCACAATTTTATTTCAACTTAATAATACAGAAACAAACAAGCCAGGAACATTCTGAATGCTTGTGACAGAGAAGAGTTAGAAGAGCATGGAAAGTCAATATTTCAGGCATCTCCATGTTCAATACATTGTAGGTATTCTGTATGAGCAAAATTGTGAATAAAGCCTTTGTAGCTGCATTTATCATAAAGCTTCAGCTCATAAATAAATAAATACATGTTTCTTTTTATGGAGAAGGGAAAGATTTTTTTTTAAAAAAAATTGAAATAACTTTTGGTTCTCTGTCAGTGTGTGTGTGTGTGTTTAATATAATGGTCAGGTAATGCTGGGATACTGCAGCCTGAAACATTTAAACTACAAATGTCAACGATGATTCTTAAATAGATATTTTAATCTTATGTTTCAGTCTTAATTTCAAACAAAGATGATGGAAAATAAGAGATTCTCTATGCTTGCCAAGAAAGAATTAACTTTTATACATTATATAGAGATACATTTAATTATTGCTGTGTTTTGGAAAAATTCATTAAAAGAGGAAATGAGCTTCTAGGTTAGAATGTTTAGAATTACTCAAAATTTCATATCTGGGGAATTTAGGAGAAATTCCACATTAAACATAGGAACAGATGGACAAGTTTTATGCCTGGGGAAATCTGTCTTCTCTATACTCAAATGCATTCTTCTGAATATGTGTGGCGGAGTGGAGTAAGCATCTCTCTGATCCTTCCCATTGCTGTAAATGCTTCATGTTTCTGTTATGTGTATGCATTCTGAAGACCATATTCAGACAATTGGTATTTATCAAATAACCTTGATAAGTTAATATTATTTTTAAGTCAATGAAAGGATGTAGGCAAAACAGTCAACAATTTAAATGACTATAGATTGCATTCATAAAATTAAATACTACCTTAGGCCAATTACGGTCAAAAATTTCAATACAAAATTAACTCCTGAGGATAAAGTTCCATAGTTCATATTAACTTTTAAATGTATGAAGGACTTTACAAACTGATTTATGTCTGAGATTAGTTTTAAGAATGGCATTGGAAATTAAATAAAAGTATAAAAAGAAAGTGAAAATATCACCAAAAGTAGTAATACATTGGAATTAGTAAATTAGCACTTAGTAAATTAAGCAAAATCTAGTTCAAGATACACTATTTCTCTGCATATGCAGAATTAATTTAAAAAAAAGGTTAATGGTATGTCATATGCAATGTTGTCATATGCAAATGAGCACCATGCTTATAATGGCTTGTATTGAATGGAATACTTGTGAAAATGGGCATAGAACAAATGGAATCAAGCCTGATAAAATACTTACAGGGCCGAAGTGATAGGTGGTGGAGTGGATAAAAGAGCTTGGTGGTTATGCGGAAAAGTAGAATTCAATTTCTAGTTCACCAGTAGAACAGTTCATAACTATTTGTGACACAAATTCTAGGAGATCTGACATACTTCCCTGAACTTCATGCTTCATGGTTACTACATATGTTACATATACAAATGTTATATTAACATACCTGTACACACACACACACACACACACACACACACGAAAAAAAAATCCAAAATAAATGTAAATTTATTATCACTCACTGATAAGTGAATATTAGCCCAAAAGTTCGGAATATCCAAAATATAATTCATAGACCATATGAAGCCAAAGAAGAAGGAAGACTAATGTGTAGATATGTCAGTGTTTCTTAGAAGGAGCATCAAAATACCCACAGGAGGAAATACAGAGACAAAGACTGAAGGAAAGGCCATCCAGAAACTGCCTCACCTGGGGATCCAGCTCATATACAGTCACCAAACTTGGATGCTATTGTGGATACTGGCAAGTGCTTGCTGAAGGGCTTGTCTCCTAAGAGGCTCTGCCAGAGCTTGACAAATGCAGAGTTGGATGCTTGCAGCCAACCATTGACTGACCCCTGGGTCCCTGACTGAAGGAGATGAGGTGGTTTGCAGGCCCATGGAGGGAGCAACAGTGTCAACTGGCTAGGTCCCCGGGAGCTCCCTGGGACTGGACCGCCAAACAAAGAGTACAGATGGAGCGACCAATGGCTGTGGCCTCATATGTGGCAGAGGATGGTCTTGATGTTTATGAGTGAGAGGAGCAGCCCTTGAGCCTAAGGGCATTCGATGCCCCAGTGTAGGGAAATGCCAGGGCAGGAAGGTGGGAGTGGGCAAGTGGGTAAGTAGGTAAGGAGGTGATGGGTGGGTGGATGAAGGAGCATCCTCTTAGAGGCAGGAGGAGGGGGGATGGGATAGGGGGTTTCTGGAAGGGATACCTGGAAAGGGGATAACATTTGAAATGTAAACAAAAGATATCCAATAAAAGAAAAAAATGTTAATTGGATATGTAAAATATGTCAAAATATATCTAAATACAAATGTTTATGTTTAGCTAAGTAAAAGAACAGTAGCAATGGTGGGGTTTTTTTTGTGGAAATAAAAACAACATATTGAAGAGTTTAAACTTTACACAATAAACACAAGATTGTCTTCTAATACCTTTTAACAAGTCTACTGAATAACCCTTAAACTTCAGTATCTTTTTGAAACACTCATCAGCATTCAGGATGCCATTTATTTATATGTTTCCCAGATTCTAGAAGCTACCTGGGCCCCATAAGCTCACTTCATGTTCAGTATAATTCTACCTGTGCTTAATCCCTCCCAAATAACATCTGGAAGGTGTTTATTGCAGACTCCCTGGAGCTGGACTTACTTGCAGTAGACAGTTGTTGTCTTAATAGTAAATCCTGTTGGAAAGAACAAGAGGAGAGCAGAGAAAGTCAAGATCTTAGTAAGTTTTTCTATTTCTCTTTTTCTTGTACTATGCAATAAAGGTAGAAGTTCTTACTATGTTTGAGTAAGGGAAGGAATTTCTATTTATTCACAAACTTATATGAAACAAGTCAAATGTGTTTATTTAGTGATAATGAAACCTGAAAATTTTCTGACAATTGAGGAGAATTATGTACCACTGTGATTTATGACAAGTTAAATGTGTAAATGAAAACAATGAAGAATAGCAACTATTAGTGGCTTATTTTCATCCAAATCTATAAATGCAACATAATCCAAATATCACTCTAGAAATTTCAAGTAAATGGTTTGGCAGCCTCTCAGTGTCTTGTTGTTGTTGTTGTTGTTGTTGTTGTTGTTGTTCACCTACAACATAGAAATATGGGACAACATAGAAACTATAAAATCTGTTATAAAGGTTGAACCATTGCTACATCTCTGGGATGAAGCCAACTTTATCGTGGTGAATGATCTTCTTGATGTATCCTGGGTTATGGTTTGCATTTATTTTACTGAGTATTATTATATCCATATTCATACAAAAATATGGTCTGTAATTTTTTTATTGATTCTTTATGTGATAAGTCTATTAAGTGAACTGTAACCTCATAAAAGGAATTGGCTAATACTTCTCCTGTTTCTGTTTTGTGGAAAAATTTGAAGAGCACTGGGATTAATACCTCTTTAAAAGTTTTGGAAATTCTGTGCTAAAACCTTCTACCCAAGGGCATTTTAGGAGACTTTCAAAGCCTTCTTCCATTTCATTTGGAATTATGTTACTGTTAATATTACTAATCTTTTCTTGATTTAACTTTATAATGAGAAAAACTATCCATTTATAATAGGTTGTCCAATTTGTGAAGTACATGTATTTAAACAGCATCATAAAATAAGCAGGAGAATGTACTGAATCATCCATAATATGGTTTACCATACCCAGAAAGGCAAATATGATCATTATCTTCTTCTACCATGATAAGAGAAGCAGCCTTCTGCAGAAGAGAGGAAGAAATACAGAGACCAACAGGCATACATCATAGGAAGAATGAAAGCCATTGAAACACTGCACTTAAAATGGTATGACTCCTTTAAATCCCTCCCCAAAGAGCTCAGGTAATAAGGCAGAATAAGAAGGAGAAAGACTGTAAAAGCCAGTGGCTATAGACAAATTTTAATGCAGAAACATGGCTATTCTCTCAGTGCATCAAATCCAAAGAACTTCTAGGTTTGTGAGATCAAGCTGGAATACAGACACACCTTAATTCCAAAGGACAGAGGGAAGCAGACTGAGTTCAAGGCAGTTATAGAGCAAGTTTCATGTAAATAAAACCTTTGGTCCAGATTTGCAGGTATATATCTTGAATCACAGCATTCAGCAAACAGAGGCTTGCAGATCTCTAAACTCTGTTTTAGTCAATTGAGTTCAGTTTCATCCAATTCACGGAAAGGAGGTAGTTGAAGTCAGAGAATAAGAAGGAGCCATAAGATAAAAATAGATTGCTAGAGTTAGTTAGAGCAATTCAGTGAGAAGTTGACAGGATCCAATTTGGATCAGTCACCTTAGAGAGGAGTTTGAGTAAGAACAGCTGAATATAATCAGCCAGACAGAATTGAGACAGAACTAGAGTGAGATTATTTAGAACTAAGCCTCAAAAATTATATCTATGAAATAAAAATTAAAAATTTTAGATGTGATGCCCTATATGATTGTAGAATAATACTGAACAAAGCAGAGGATATCTGACAGAAACCTCACAGAGCACCAGAGATACCTGACAGAAGATAGCAAAGGAGAAACTTGCCTGGGATCATCTTCAGCTGGATGCCCACAGAGACTTGGCATATTTCAGTGCAGCAGTAGGAGCCTCCAGTCCAGAGCAAGAAACGTCTTAGGAGCCTCTGAGAGAGAAAATCTGAGGAAGCCACTCCAAAAGACTATTTTAATTATATAGATAGATTTTCACTTCATTAAGGAAATGGGAACCTCCATTTCAGACCCTTTGAGAGCCAAGATAGGACAGGAGGTAGTAGAAATATTACTTTAAATATCCATCTCAGTATTTATCACAATTGTGACCACTGGGGTAAACCCCTCCCTACTTTCAATTCAAATCTTTATATATTTTGAAAAATATATAACAAATAAAAATAAAAAAACAAATAGCTGTAAGAGAAAAAAATAACTATGATAATACAAAGACTTGGGAGACCAAAAACAGAGGGTATAAAAAACAGGAAGTCACTAATTTTGAACCTAATGAAATTTAGAATCAAGAGAGTGAACAACCTACAGATTCAATGCAATCCCCATCAGAATTCCCACTCAATTCTTTATAGCGTTAGAATTAGAAATTTTCAAATTCATTTGGAATAACCAAAATTCCAGGATAGTGAAAACTATTCTCAACAATAAAAGAAGCTAAGGAGAAAGGCAGTTCTGTAGGAGTACCAAAAATCTCACTTAATCTGTACCCCTGAGTATATCAAACTCTGGACCACCAAACAGGCATCATATACCAGCTGATATGAGGTTCCCGATACACATACAACAGGGGACTGCCAGGTCGGTGTTCATTCAGAGATGATACATCTAACTCTCCAGAGACTGGGAGCCCCAGGGAGTTCAGAGGTCAAATGGGTTGGGGAGTGGGGATATTCACATGGACACAGGTGAGTGAGGAGGAGGTCTGAGATGTGGAACAGTTGGAGGGTAGATAAAATAGTGTAAAAAAATAAATAATTTTTTTAATTTTTTTATTCGATATAATTTATTTACAGTTCAAATGATTTCCTCTTTTATAGCCCCCACCACTCCTATGTAAGTAAGAAAATAAATAAATGTAACTACTGCCAAAAGCACCATCCCTGATCTCAATCTCTATTACAAGAGCAATAGTGATTAAAAAACTGCATGGTATTGGCACAGTGGCAGGTAGGTAGATCAATGGAATAGAATTGACAACACAGAAATGAACTCTCACACCTATGACCACTTGATCTTTGACAATGGAGCTAAATCCATCCAGTGGAAAAAAATAGCATTTTCTTTCTTTATCTTTCTAATTTTATTTATTGAATATAATCTTCATTTAAATTTTCAATGGTAAAACCTTTCCCAATTTCTCCCCTCCCCAAAGATACCCACCCCCTCCTCCCACCCCCCTGCCTCCTCATATATGCCCCTCCATCCAAACCACTCCAACCTCACCCCCCCCCCGGGAATTCTTGAATTACTTTTGTTGGGGCATCTATTGAGCCTTCACCTGGCCAAGGACCACTCCTCCCACTGATGCCCTACAAGGCATTCCTCTGCCACATTTTTGGCTAGAACCATGTGTAACCTTTGGTTGATGGTCTAGTCCCTGAGAGTCCTGGGGTATCTGGGTAGTGGACATTGTTGTTCTTGCCCTGGGGCTGTAAACCCCTTCAGCTCCTCTAGACCAACCCCCAGCTCCTCCATTGGGGACCCCATACCCAGACCAATGGTTGGCTGCTAGCACATGCTCTGGCAGGGCCCCTTTGGAAACAACCATGGTATGCTCCTTTTGGTATATACTTCTTGTCATCCATAGTAGGCCACCCAGAGACTGCCCTACCTGGGGAATCATCCTATAAACAGTCACCAAACCCTGATACTACTGTGGACAGCATTTACAACAAATGATGCTGATTCAACTGGTGATCAGCATGTAGAGGAATGCACATTGATCCATTTTTATTTCTTTGCACAAAGCTCCAGTCCAAGTGGATCAAGGATCCTCTGCATCATCGGATACACTGAAACTAATAGAAGGAGAAAGTGGGGGAAGAACCTCAAACACATGAGCACAGGGTAAATTTTCCTGAACAGAACACCTATGACTTATGCTCTAATATCAAGAATCAAAAACCTGGACCTCAAAAATGGCAAATCTTCTGTAAGGCAAAGGACACTGTCAATAGGACAAAATGGCAACCAACAGATTGGGAAAGATCTTTACCAATCCTACATCTGATAGAGGGATAATGTCCAATATATGCAAAGAACTCAAGAAGTTAGACTCCAGAGAACCAAATAACCCTATTAAAAATGAGGTACAACAAAGGGAAATCGAAGGGAGTGGGAGTAGTGTGGGAGGAGGGGTTGGGGGGGTCTTTGTGGAGGGGGAAATCGGGAAATGTCTTACCATTGGAAACGTAAAAGGAGATGATATTCAATAAATTAAAAAAAAAGAGGTACAGAGCTAAATAAAGAATTCTCACCTAAAGAATATCAAATGGCTAAGAAGTACTTAAAGAAATGTTCACCATCCTTAGTACCCAGGGAAATGCAAATCAAAACAACACTGAGGTTCCCCCTCACACCAATCAAAATTGTTAAGATCAATAACTCAGGTGATAGAAGATGCTGGTGAGAATGTGGAGAAAGTACACGCCTCCTCTTTTGTTGGGATTGCAAGCTGCCACAATCACCGTGGAACTCAATCTGGTGGTTCCTCAGAAAACTGATCCCAGCTCTACCACTCCTGGCCATATATATACCATGGATATTTGGCTCCATCATATAACAAGGACACATGCTCCACTATGTTCATTGCAGCTGTATTTATTATAACCAGAAGCTGGAAAGAACCTAGATGTCCTTCAACAGAGGAATGGATACAGAAAATGTCGTACATTTACACAATAGAATACTACTCAGCTATTGAAAACAATGACTTCATGAAATTCTCTGACAAATCGATAGAACTGGAAAACATCATCCCAAGTGAGGTAATCCAGTCAAAAAAGAACACACATGGTATGCACTCACTGATAACTGGATATTAGCCCAAAAACTCAGAGTACACAAGATATAATTCACAGACACCATGATGCTCAAGAAGAGGGAAGACCAAAGTGTAGATGCTTCGGTCCTTTGTAGAAGGGGGAACAAAATACTTCAGGAAGGAAATACGGAGACAAAGTGTGGAGAAGAGACTGATAAAAAGGCCATCCAGAGACTGCCCTACTGGGGCATCCATCCCATATACAGACACAAAACCCAAACACTATTGCAGATGCCAATAAATGCTTGCAGACAGGAGCCTGATATAGCTGTCTCCTGAAAGGGTCTGCCAGAGCCTGACAAATACAAAGGTGGATGCTGGTAGCCAACCATTGGAGTGAGCATGAGGTCCCCAATGTATGAGTTAAAGAAAGAACTGAAGGAACTGAAGGGGTTTGTAACTCCTTTGGAAGAACCAATAATTTCATCCAGCCAGACCTCCTAGAGCTTCCAGGATGCAAACCAGCAACCAAAGTATACACAAGGAGGGACCCATGGCTCCAGCCATATATGTAGCAGAGGATGGCCTTGGTGGACATCAATGGGAGGAGAAACCCTTTGTCTTTTGAAGGCTTGGTGGTCCAGTGTAGGGGAATCCTGTTAAAATTCAAAACCTTAAACATTTAAAAAAAATCAGTAGTAACTTGTGGAATGCATTCACCCTATATTAAATAAATATTAAGTCCATTGGCTATGTAAAACAGGATTATCCCTCAAAACTGGAAAGATTTAGCAGCAGCTATATTGGAATCTGATTCTCAACTACATTTACTGACATGATATTGAGAAGAAATTGCAATTTTGGAAAATTATAAAAGTTCTAGTGTTAATATTTTGAAAGACTAATTGTTACATAAAGGTCAGTTTCATGATTAAAACAGTAAATGAAATTTGATGGCTCTATATAATGTACTTTAGTAGCTTTAAGAACATGGGATAAGTTTTAGAAACAAGGAAATCTGTCTTTTCATTCATAAAGATTATACAAATCTTCAGAGAGACTTTTACTGACTTATTACATAGATTAATCTCTGCAATAAACAAAGCAATATGAGATCCAAATGTGAAACAGGTATTAATTTAGCTTTCAAAAAATGCAAACATTGGATGCAAAAAAGATTTTAAACCTTTAAATGTTTGATCATTGGATGGATAGATGTATTAAATCAATTGATGATATTGACCAAAGTGATTGTTATTGTTCTAGAAATGGCTGGTAATCCTAGATATTAATATATACTTAGATTTAAATATTGTTTAAGTAGTGCATATATATGCATACACCCACTATATATATGCTAAATTATAAAAACTATCTCCACAGTGTATAAGACATGATTAGTCAAAATAAATATAAAGAGTAATTAAAGATTAATCCTACAACATTTAAAAGAAAACTTGATATTTCTGTATGTAACATAGTAATCTTATGATCACGTCAATTAAAAATTATACCATATACTTATACATAGATTTTCTTGTTCAGGTGGAATAGACTTGTAGCAAGAAGACATCTTGTAGTAATCTATGCATTCCTTTTCCCACATGGGTATGAAAGATGTAACTCTTTTTTCCTTAGGTTTGACTGCAATTGCTTTTATACGTTTACCATCTTTGAATACTGTCCCAATATTTTTTATATTGTATATTGCTTCATACTTCTTTCCTGAATTTAATTTTAATCAACATAACCCTCATTTTTTTTCTCTTTGATTAAAAAAAATTGAATTTGCTGTACATTAATCCTTTAATTACCTCTTCTTATTTAGAGTCAAAATAGATAAGCAATTCTAAAATATATATTCTAAACTTATATAATTATATAATTATATATTATAAATATATTGTATAAGTATAAAATTATATAATTATACAAGTAGAAATTATTGAAAATGAATAAAAATGATGTTTAATTTTTATGCTCATATCTTTAAAAATAAGTATTCGTAATAATGAAAGATTTTACTCTATTCAATAATGACTCTGTACTTTCATATTTTAGCCACTGCTATCAAGTTCACTGTGGAAATGTAATTAGATAACTTACTCTATTCAAGAAGATATTAAATAATTAAGTGTTTAGATACTCCTTTTAGAAATATATCAGAAAAATAAATAATTTGTCACAAATTCATTTTATAATAGGATATGTTTATATCATACTTCAAATAAAAGATTATTTAAAATATTTGAAATATCACAGAGAACAATTTCCTGTTGTTTTGCATTTCAAAATTGTTTTGTGAATAAATAAATGACAGCGATTCCAAGGAAATAAATTACCTATTAAAAATTTGTTGACTTCTGTTTAATGCTTAATATTTTCATATTTTATAAGAAATACTTTTTCAAACAAATCTCATATTCACAATTTCAGAGCAAAGGGAAAATATAAAATCATAGTGTAATGTTTTTAATGAATATACTTTAGCATGCAAAACGCCACAGCCATACCTCCTATCCATTTGTGTTTGCTAACAGCAGAGGGAGGTATTGAACAAAAATTTATATTCTTCAGTGTTTGCTCCTGTATGGTGGAATAGTGATTTTGAACTTTGTTTCTTAAGCTAATACTACAATTCAGAAGTATTTTATGGAGATATAATCCAACATGTTTAATTTTAATGGCATTTGAAAAATTTTTGTAAATTGATATAATTCTACTAATATGCTACTTAGGAATTTATTTTGTTCTCTCCACCTTCAGTTTTCTTCAGAACATGGTTTCTATATGTAGCCTTGGTTGTCTTGAAACTTTTTCTGCAGTGCTGCCTGGCCTTGATCTCAGAGATCTGTTTGCATCTCCCTTCCAAAAGCTGAGATTAAAAAGGTATACCACCTTACTTGGCTCATATCTTCCTTTTTTTTTTTTGATGTATTTTTATTTTATTCTATATATTTTTTATTTACATTTCAAATGATTTCCCCTTTTCTGGTCCTCCACTCCCCAAAAGTCACATAAGCCCCCTTCCCTCCCTCTGTTCTCCCACCCACCCCTTCCCACTTCCCTGTTCTGGTTTTGCCTTACACTGCTACACTGAGTCTTTCCAGGGGCCACTTCTCCAATCTTCTTGTACCTCTTTTGATATGTGGATTATGTTTTGGGTATTCCAGTTTTCCGAGCTAATATCCACTTATTAGTGAGTGCACACCATGATTGATCTTTTGAGACTGGGCTACCTCACTTAGTATGATGTTCTCCACCTCCATCCATTTGTCTAAGAATTTCATGAATTCATTGTTTCTAATGGCTGAATAGTACTCCATTGTGTATATATACCAAATTTTTTGCATCCATTCTTCTGTTGAGGGATACCTGCGTTCTTTTCAGCTTCTGGCTATTATAAATAGGGCTACTATGAACATAGTGGAGCTTATATCCTTCCTTTTAAAAGACACATTATTTAATTTATATTCCATTATGACATGAAGGTACAATAAATCAAAACTTTTGCCACCATCCAGACTTGAGTATGCTGTTTGTCATTTGCTAAATGTGAGACTAAAGTTCAATTTTCTCTTGTATTTTTATTTTCTTGCCTGTTGGATGAGCATAACCATTTCATAATATATTGCTGTTGAATCTGAAAACATGGAACTCAGTTACAGTCGAGAAAAAAATCTCCTTTTGGAACAGCCATCACATGTGTACTTATTTTGTGGTGGTTGTTGTTTTATTTGGTTGGTTTGGTTTTTGTAGTATTACTATGGTTATGCATAAAGGCTTTTAAAGATTTATTTAATTGGTGTATTAAAGAAAAATATAAATATACCATTAATCATTAAACATATAAATAACTATAGATTTTATCTGGAAGAATGGCTCTTTCATTTAATTAATGTACTCAGAAGGCAGAGACAAATCCAGATAGGTCTAGAGTTTGAGGCCAGACTAGCCTTGATGTTCTTTCAGAATTTCCAGGTTGGTTGTCAATATCTACAAGTAAACCTTAGCTCCAGGATGCCGGAAATCATATTCTGCCTGTATGGAAACTTCACACATGCAAGAAACTTACATACATGCAAAATAAAACACTTGTATATATAATGTAAAAAATAAACCTTAAAATCAGCATTGCACTAAATAATATTGATGTGCTATAATTATCCATTATGATACATTATTTGCTAGACCAAATATACCTGAATAAAAGACATATAATTGGAACTTTATGTCTAGCTAAGAATGGTCACTCGAAGTAACTATTTTTTATTCACTTTACATCATGATCACAGCCCCTCCTTCCTCCTCTCTCCTCTCCTCTGAGTCCCCCTCTTAGAAATCTGTCCCCTATTGCCCCTTACCCTTCTCAGAGAAGTGGGATACCTCCTTGGGTACTACCCATCACTGGGACATTATGTCCTGAAGGACAGAGCACATCCTCTCCCACTGAGTTCCAACCAGGAACCTTTTAGCTTGCTCACTTCTGTCAAGTTCTCCTCCACAAGACCTCCTGAGCTCTGCCTGATGTTCGGGAGTGGATCTCTGCATCTGTTTTTATCCTCTACTTGATGAAGCCTCTCAGAAAACAGTTATGCTAGGCTCCTGTCTATATGCATAGCATAGTATCATTAATACTGTCATGTGTTGACTTTCTCATATAGGATGTCTCAAGTTGGGACAGTCATTAGTTGGCAGTTCTCCATGTCTCTTCAATTTGCTTTTAAATAAATTTTTTTTGTTTTAGTCTGTCTTGTACCTCATGATTCTTTTTTTTTAATATTTTAATAAGGGTCTTTAGAATAGTTGCTACACCACAATAATTTTTTGTAGAAAACAATGGATTGTTGATTCTGATAGGAAAGAAATGTATTTTTGAAACAATGTTATTTGAAAACTTAAAATTCAAGTATCTGGACAAATTCAATTATAATGGAGTTAAGAGAAACTTTGGTGTTCCAAAGGACTCATAAGAAATTCAGAAGAGTTTCATGACTTTAATATAGCTCAAACACTATTTTACAAAGAATTATTAAAAATCAGCACTTTTAAAATAAGGTCTCATCTTCTGATTCATTTTAAAATATTATAATGTGATCTAAGAGATATTTCAGCAAGAGCAATTATAGAAAAAAATGCATTTCCTATTTTTAGAAAAAGATTTTATTTTTAACTTGTAAACTCAAATAATAGAGCATATAAGATCGAAAAATTTTCCCTGTCATCCTTAAAAATCAAGAGTCTTATTAACACAGATAAGACATTAACAAACAAAAGTATGAAATATTTCAAAGGCTAGCTTAACAGGATATAAGCAAAGGGGGTGATCAAGCAGTATCAAATTATGTAATTATATATATATATATAATTATATATATATATAATTTTTGTACATTTTTAATAATGTTTACCCTCTTCTGTGTCTTCCCAGATTTTCTCCACCTCTTTCCTATCCACCAAACTTTATGTCCCCCAAAACCTACACAACCAAAAAACAATGAAGATGAAAAATGACTGGACCAATACGATTAAAACTCTGTCAAAACAAAACAAATAAATCTACAAAATACTGCAGAGAGTTGGTGTTGGTTACTTTCTCCTGGACATTGAGCTTAACCTGCAATGTAGATATCCAGGGACACTACTGGAGGAAACAGAATTTCCCTTTTCCAGTGAGTATATATGGCAAATAAAAGACCGTCTTGTTTGTGTGTGGGACCATATGCTCATTTCCCCCACTCTCCAAAATCAAAGAAGATGATGAAACTCCATTTTCCTTTAATCTTACTCTGCAACTGAAATATACAGATGAATATTTTTTAGGTGCAATTAGAAAATTTATCCTAAAGCAGTTTCTCTTATATGTGAACATTTGTTTTTAAGCTATCAATATGTGTGCTATAGTCAGAATAACCACAGGAATTAGGTACTTAGAGCATGACCAATGGGAAAGACATGATTGATGACCCATGAAAGTAGAAATAGAATATTATGTTATGGACAGACAAAGAGGAAACTGAAGTAGGAAGATGAAACAGGAGACATCAGATAAGGATTACAGAAGAAACATAGAGAAGTACAGCTCATTTTAAAGGCATTTAAAACATTGTGTGGGCATTTACTGTCATAGGAGCTTCCGAAATACGTATACATATATAAAAGAAATCTAAATATAATCACAAAAAATAGGAGAATCCCACAACAAGTAGTCTTATGACACCAAGAAACACCTCCTGTGCTAGAAATGAGTTATATCTGATTGAGTCAGTGGTGAAATAAAGGAATCCCTCCAAACTTCAAAAGCTATTGCTGAAGCTGGTAAGTACTCTCCAAAAGCTGACTATACGGCCATATTGCTAAAGACAGTCTTATATATGCCATCAAAACCAGAGATGCTCTATTTGTACCTAACCAGAAACTTCACTGCTGTTGACCACCAATTGTGCTACTGGACAATGCACACCAGCAGACAAGAAAAGTGATCATCAGCTCATCCAGATACAAATGCTGTGACCTTCAATAATGACCTGCTGGCAAGATACCCAGGTGTTATCATAGCATGAATATTGTGAGGTTAAGAGTACTTTATTAGATTTAAGGCCCACTCCATGAGCTATCAAAGAACTACCCTGAAAATAAATCTGGCAGTTTCTCAGAAAAATGTGACAAATTCTAACTGAAGACCCAGCTTCTCCTGGCAACATACCCACAATATGCACCACCATACCCCAAGAATATGCATTCCACCATGTTCATAGAAGCTTTATTTGTAATATACAGGAAGTGGAAATAACCTAGATGTCCCTCAACTGAAGAATGGATGTAGAAATTATGGATCATTGACACAAAGGAATATGTTTCAGCTATTAAAAACAAGGGCATCATGGATTTTGTAGGCAAGTATGTAGAACTAGAAAATATTATCCAGAGTTAGGTAACATAGACACAAAATGACAGGTATGGTGTGTACTCGTGGATATTAGCCAAAAACATATAGAATACCCATGATACACCCCACAAACCCAAGAAGGTAAACAAGAAGGCAGACAATGGGAAGATGTTTGAATCTCTCATAAAAGGGGAAAAAATAGACATAGGAGGCAGAGAGAGAGAGGGAACTGGGTGACAGGAGGGGGACAAGAATGGAGGGCTGGGACAGGTGTGGAAGAGTCAGGAGAGAAGCCCAGGAGGCCAGAAAATGAATGGAAGTCTGTCCTGGCAAGGGAGGGGGTGGATCTCTAGGAAGTCCCAGAGATCTGGGATGGAGAGGCATCCTGGAAGGCAAAGGCGGTGACCTTAGCCAATATTTCTTACTGTAGAGACATGGAAATGGAAGAATCCACCTCCTGTAGCTAGGCAGGATTCCCCCCCCCCCAGTAGAGAAATAAGGACACCAACCAACCCACAAAACTTTCAATGCAAAAATCGTCTTGTCTGAAAGAAATGGAGGGACATGAATGGAGCAGAGACAACAGGATGGCCAACAAATGACTGGCAAGACAGATTCCCATCCCATGGGAAAGCACCTATTGCTGACACTATTAATGATACTTTGTTATGCTTGCAGATAGGAGCCTATCATAACTGTCCTCTCAAAAGCTCTATCCAGCAGCATATGAAACAGATTAAGTTACCCATAGTTAAATATAGGGTAGAGATCCAGGACCCTTATGGAAGAACTGGGAGAAAGATTATAGACCCTGAAGGGGATGGGAACCTCATAGGAAAACCAAAAACCGAGTAAACTAAACTGGACCCCTGGCAGCTTTCAGAGAATGAGCCACCAACCAAAGAATGTACATGAGCATAAATTAACGCCCCCTTGGCACATATGTAAGAGAAGTGAAGCACAGTCTCAGTGGTTACCTTGTATGGTCTTAGTGTGGAACTACCCAGGAAAGGGCACCCTTTCAGAGGAGAATGGGAGTGGGAATGGGGAAGAGACTCTTTGACAGGATACTGGGAAGTGGGCAGCATTTGTGGTGTGAACAAACAAACAGAATTTTAAAAAGAGAAATATTCACTGTCCTTATTCATCAGCGGAATACAAATCAAAATGACCCTGCGATTACACCTTACATCCATTCACAATTTGACAGAGACTACCTCAACTTGGAATCCAACCCATGTAAGAAATCCAACCCCTGACAGGATCAATGAAACTCTACTATGCTGACAGACAGGAACATAGCATAACTGTCTCCTGAGAGGGTTCATCCGGCAGAGGATGAAAAGAGATGCAGGGACCCACCGCTAAACATCAGGCAGAGCTGAGGGAGTCTTATTCAACAAGGGGAGATAGAATTGAGCAAGTTATAGGGGTCAATGGCCACAAGAAGGCCTACAGAGTCAACTAACTTGAGCCAGTGGGGGGCTCACAGAAACTAAACCAACAGCCAATGGTCATTCAAGAGCTAGACCTAGAGCCTCTACAAATTTGTAGCAGATGTGGGTTTCCCCTAGCTAGGCTGCCTTATCCAGTCCCAGTGGGAAGAATGACCTTAGTCCTGTTGATGCTTGATGTGCCAGAGTGGGTCACCACTACCATGAGAGAGTCCCCTTCTCTGAGGAGAATGCCTGGGCGTAATGGGGGGAGAGCTATGTGCAGGTGGGAATGGGAGTGGTGGAGGGAAAGGGGCATGCTCTCGGGATACAGTGTCAATACTCAGGATATAACACCAATAAAAAAATCAAAATAGCAACAAAAACAACAACAAATAAAAACAAAACAAAACAAAAATAAAAAAGTTTTAAAGGAAAACGGGTTTATTTTGCCATGTGGATTTAGATGGCCCCAAACATCACGATGTGTGGAAGGTGTGGTGAAAAAGAGGAACTCCTGTCCTGGCAGGTCCTCCCCTCAGGCCAGGCCCTGAAGCAGAAAGGGGATGAATGTTGGTGGCCTCAGGCTTTTTCTGCTTTCTCTTTTGCCTAATTTTTGGCAGAGGCTTCATCATTTGTGATTAGGCTCCAAATTAGCTCCAAATTGGCTTAGACCTTTGTCCCACTGTCCACATGCCATTTTTATTCCACATTTTTTCTTTTATAGGTAAATTCATTCCTAATTAATTTTCTGGGAGATCCTATTTCATTACCATTCTATATCTCTCCCTGTTTCTAGAGCATCCCATTGGCTTCAGATTCTCTGTACAGAATTTGTGGTGGGACTCATGATTTTCCTGTGACTTTTCCCTGCTCAATACATAATTCTTCTCTGTCTCTCTGTCTCTCTGTCTCTGTCTTTCTCTCTCTCTCTCTCTCTCTCTCTCTCTCTTTCTCTCTCTCTCTCTCTCTCTCTCTCTTTCTTTTTTTTCCAGGTTTGTTGCCACTACCACCCTCCCAGTGCTGATATATGAATATTATATCCATGTGGTACATGCAAGAGTGATCAATTTTTTCCATGCTTGGAGGGTCATTACCTCTATCTGGCTCTATATTATGGCATGGGCATGAGCGTCTCTCCTGGGCTGGGACAGGAACATCCTAGATGTGCATGGACTAGGATGTACTGTCGACTAGAAATCCAAGGATGCCAAGAACTCTGGCTTTGTACTTTTCTTGTTTCTTGGCTGACCGGTGGTGCCCATGGGCACTGAAACCCATTCCTACAGTCATATTCTGTGTTCACTTTGAATGATTTGGAGGTCCCTTTTGTAGCTCCTATGCTTCCAATTTTTGAGATGCCTGTTCCCTGCTGAGAGTGAAATGCAGATCAGTCCCATCATGATGTCACAGATAGAAAAGGACAAGCCAAAGAAGTAAGTGACCTTTAACGCCTCTTCCCTCCTCTTTATCAGCACAAGGGATGAGTTCCTGTCAGTCTATAACAGTGACAGAACCAAGGCTTCCAAGGTTGATTCATGTAACTGTGTAATGTTAGGGACTGCCCCCAGAGTTTTCATTTGATGTAATAGTGATAGAACCTCTGTGGTTTTGCAGGAAATCCGAATTGCCCATACGCTGTCTTCAAGAAGTGACTGAACAAGATGAATTATTTTAATTCAATAGGTTCTTTATAACCTGAGATACTCCTGGTCTCGCAAGGTGAACATATGGCACTATCGTCTACTCTGCCAGGATATAACATTGGAATGATAGTATTTGTCAAGGCACATAATGCATTTTTGTTTCTAAAATATATTTCACAGTAAAAATAACTTTTTTGTACACATATCACACATGTGCCATGCCTGGGACATCTGGAGTACATTACAGTTTTCCGTTCTATTCAGTGTCATGGTGTGTTTGACCTGTTCAATTTACTAAGGAAGTAATAAATCAATTGCTACTTTTATTTGAAAACCAAAAAAAATGCAATATTATTTGTCCATTGTAATATTAGCCACATAACAGAGTTTCAGGCTTAGAAAGTTAGTGTAACCCTATGTATATTTTATAATTACAACAAAAAATTGCAACAGACATATCATCATGAAAGGATACAACCATAAATAGTGATAATTAATATTCTAAGTAAAATGCAAACTCAGTGTGAGAAAGCATATGTGGAATTGGCACTATTTAAAATCAAATTCTCTGATTGTATGAAAAGTGCCTAAGTTACATTTCTAGTGCCATGAGAGGACATTTTGACCAAGGCAACTTTTAGAATTATTCATTTGGGGCTAACACAGAGAATGAAAGCAGGAAGGCACTGTGCTGTAGCAATAGCTGAGACTATATGTCTTGATACACAAGCAAGAAGCAGAGAGAGGGGCTCATAATAGCTAAGGCATTTGAAACCTCATCTTCTACCTCAAGGGACGCACCTCCTTCCTCCAGGATCCACTTACTAATCTTAAACAGTTCTACCATCTGGGGACCAGTATTCAAATATATGAGCCTATGGAGGCCATTTTCGTTCAAATCACAAAAACAGGGAAGTTCTAAGGTTTGGTTAACAGTAAGATACACTGAGGTTGTCAACAGAACAAAAATACAGGAGAATGATATTTATTTCTATTGGAATAATTATAAAGATACATTTTTTGATGAATCTGTGGATATGAATCAAGGGTTTCTGAATAAAAGACAAGAACTCTCCAGTAAGCTACAACTCTGCATCTAGAGATGTAATTTAATTTTAAAAACTAAAAGCAAATTTTCATTTTTTAAAATTTGTTTAGATACAATGTACTAAAAATTGTTATAATAAACAAAATATATGTGTGTTGTATTAGGCACTAAAAAAAAAAAGAACCAAACTGAATATATGTCACTCACAGCTGATTAATTTCTGTAATCATTTGTCCTTAGTGGATATCAGTGCATTTACATTGACATAAATACATTTTAAGAAAAGAATTGTTATTGATAAATATTGGGGAATAACTTACTATTTTACTCATAGGAGTAAAATATAATCTTCATATACATTCTGCCCATTCTTTTTAAATTCTTGTTGCAAATAGCAGTGTCCCCTATCAGGGAATAAACTCTGAAATCAGAAAAAGGAGAAATCTAGACACTTCAAAGAGACTTGGCATTGGAGAGGAATTATTATTATGGTATTTTTTTCTCACTTACATAGTTGGTTGATTCTTCTGTTTGTGTTACTATGTATGGCATGAACATGTTCTACATACATGATATGTTCAATGATGATGAATATAAGTCTTCAAGTATAATAATACAACAATCAGTATTATATCATTTAAATAGCCAAGGAAAATAAATTTATCATCAGTTAAATTAGTTACTCCATTTAATCATCAGTTAAATTAGTTACTGCATTTCTTTCTTTTCTTCTTTCTTTGTTTCTTTCTTTTCTTCTTTCTTTGTTTCTTTCTTTCTTTGTTTCTTTTTTTCTTTCTTTGTTTCTTTCTTTGTTTCTTTGTTTCTTTCTTTCTTTCTTTTGAATGTTTAAAATCAATATCCAAAAGGTCATGGACTACAAAATTGCAAAGTGCCAGTGATTCTACAATTACATCTTGTAATACTTTTTAAATAAACCTACTGAATTTTTAATGTACTTCTAACTCAAGAATGATATTGTTCTATTATCAATAAATTTACCTGCAAGGCTTACACATTTAAGAAGAAAATCTTACATGTTTGTCCCTGAATTTTTTCCTGCACCATTTTTGAAAATTCCACCAGAGGGCGGTAAAAGAGTAGAAATGTTTTAAATCAAGGCGGCTGCAGAATGAGCTTATTTTTTTTAGAAATAAACTACAAATATTCAACATTGCTTTTAGATTATGAATCTTTATTTTCAAATTCTCTACTCTCTACCTATCAAGAGAGATTGACATATTCTCTAATGATATCAACGTTTGTATATTATGGAGACGTGGCTGTTCATAAAGAAAGGAAGGTCGGGTAGGTGCTGTTTTGTATTAATTTTATTTCTCAAGGTAAAGAAGCTGTGCTACGCATGTCTGTTTAAGTTTATGATGCTTCTAAAGTTAGTATAGCATGCCTGCCTTACATTCCTTTCAGCTGGAGCTACAGAGAAAGTGTTGAGAGAGAAAGAAGATATGTTTCTGACAATTTTTTATCAACAAAAAAAACGATGTGTTTCAAAGACTTCTTTATTACCTTCGCTGAAGCCCAATGACTTCAAACTTAACAGTTTAGGGATGAACAAGTGTATAGTCTTCTTGGGAGTTTTAACAAGCCTTCTATGTAGATAGAATTTCATTCATCTTAATGACCATGGAAATTTTGCTATGATATTATACAAAATTTATGTGATATTTAATCCTAAAGATTCTTACAAAATAATTTTTCCTCTGTAATAAATCAAAAATATTTATTTATCAAAAATCATGTTTAATAGAATAATTTTATCACAATAATCTTAACTTTTATTTAAAGTATATCATTGTTGATATTTTATATTCATTATTTATCATATTTCAATATTTAGATGAAATATGACAAATAATATTTGTCATGAAAATGACAGATATTTGACATGAAATGACATGACAGAAAATGATACAAATATTTGTCATGAAAACTATAAAATAAATTGAATATTTTTCTTACTTTTGCTGATTAATGAAATTTACAATACTACTCTCTGGCAGTTAAACACACTTTTTGGTGGGGAAGAATTTTAGAATTTTTTTGAATTATGACAGTTAAAGACTTTACATTTCATGCATGTTCCAAAGTAAAATATAAAATGAATATGTATATGTAAGACAAATATTGGTCAATTATGAAAGGATATTTTTCATTTATCTGAGGTTTAATTTATCAATCAAAGGTTTATTCTCTGAGTTTTATAACACTTCAAAGTATCTTATATACTCATACATACATGTGTTGAGAGACGACGACTTGATCCTGGTTAACCTATTGAGGTTTTACATTGGAAAAGTTCAAATATTCCTTGCTCAATAGCAATTTTTTGTAGTTCATCTAGGGGTGGACCCTCATGGGATTTTCCCCATTAATGTAACATGTGATTTGATATCATTGTCTAGTTAGCAACAGGATATTCTTCTTCTTCTTGAGAGTCTACTTAGCAACTAAAATAGTGAATGTGTCATTCCATTGTATGAAGAAAATACCCAAATATGTGTTCTCAATTAATGAAAAACCTGTTTATTCTTCTGAGACTTACTATATTATTAAAGAATTTAAAATAGTAAATAGAAGTAAGCAGATGTAAGAGCAATTGTCTTTGTGGAAAATATATTCAATTACATTTTATTATATTTATTTTATATCTAAGCAATAAACATAGGAAATAACAGTTCCTATAGGCAACAGAAAAAAGTAGGAATTTAGAATATCCTGATCTCAAAACATAGTGTATCACAGCTCAGCTCTTATTCAGTTCCCCTTGAGGCAACTACAATCTATATTAGTTATTTAAATATAAATGAATTTAATTGTATGGACTATCAAGATGATAAATGAAGAATTTTGGAAAGTTACAGGGATAAAATTATTTTAAATGTTACATCATGTGCATTAAGGTTATTTTTGTTATGTATGCAAAACCAAATATCATGCAATGTACTTATGAATTACTAATCAATACTGAAAACTTATACAGTATGAGTTCAGTAGACACTCTATAGTCATGTGCAGGGAAATAATACAAAGGAGAGTTATAACCTACCTCAGAGTTTCTCACTCTAAGAACATATCACACACCAGCATTATCTCAGCACAGGCTTTCCTGCAGTCTTGTACAGTGCTCATTTTTCAACATGAAAGAATTCGTCCACACTTTGGTGAGTCACTTTGCTTAGTCATCACTTAGAAGAAGGGAGTGTTATGGAATCCCTAACACATTTTCTATGGAAACAGCTGATTTTTCTTGTTCCAATCTTTGTTTTGCTTTATTCTATTTTAGGTTTTCCTAGGTTAAACAATGGTGTAAGTCAGTGTGAACTGCAAGTCAGCAACAGGAAAGTGGACTATGAAGCTTCTCTCTCTCTCTCTCTCTTTCTCTCTCTCTCTCTCTCTCTCTCTCTCTCTCTCTCTCTCTCTTCCCTCCCTCCCTCTTTGTCCCTCTCTCTTTCTCTCTCTCCTTCCCTCCCTCCTTCCCACTCTCCCTTTCTCCCTCTTTCTCTTTTTTTTTCTCTTCTTCTCATTTTCAATTTATTTTGCCCTTACCTCCAAAATCATCCTCTCCTGCTCTCAGTCCTCCCCTCATACAGATTCACCCCCATTCCCAGCTCCCTTTTTCCTCTGAGAAGTAAAATGTCCCCCTTGGTTATAACTCCACTCTATTATGCCCCTCACTGCAGGACTAGGGACTTTCTTTCCCACTGAGGCTAGACAGTGAAGGGAAACATGATCCACAGTCAGGCAACAGATTTAGGGAGGGAGCCACTGCTCCAGTTGTTAGGGGTCCTATATGAAAACCAAGCTGTTCACACCTCTGCTGTCTGCAACATGAATGCAGGAGAGAGGGAGCTAGGTCCAGTCCATGTTTGATTTTTTAGTTGGTGGTTCAGTCTCTGGGAGCCCTTAAAGGTCCATGCTATTTCTCACTGTTGTTTGTCCTGTGGAGTCCCAGTGTTCTGTGGGTCCCTCAATCATTCTGTGACTCTTCCACAAACCTCCCAAGCTCCATTTAATGGTTGGCTGTGGTTCTTTGGATCTGTTTCCATTAGCTGCTGGGTAAAGCCTCTCAGAGTACCCTTATGCTAGGATCCTGTCTGCAAGCATAACAGAGTATCATTAATAATGCCAGGGATTACTTCTTGGTCATGGAAGTGGTCTCAGTTTGGGTCAGACATTGGTTGGCGATTCCCACTGTCAATGTCCCATCTTTGTTCCAACATAAATCTTCTCTCAGGATAAATCAATTGTCCTTTTCTTAGTTGACATATTTACAGTCACATTATAAAAGGCATGAATGAAATATAAGATTCAATTAAAGCTTAATCATTTTATGTAAAGTTTAAATTGCAAACACTACTCTTTGAAACACTCATTTATATGCAATGGGCAAATGATTACATTCAAATCATCCATTTCTTCCAATCTATGACATGCTATGAGACATACCACAAGAGAAGGATTGCACAAGATGGACATCTAAATGTACTCCCATTCATGAAGATTCAGGAGGATTGGAAAACCTAGGAAGATATGTTCTTCATCAACTAAACGTTCTGTTCATTTGCATGTATATTACTATTGCAAGTAAAACACTGGTCATGGCTCTACGTGCTGCCCAATCATATCTCCAAGAAATGATGAGTGTAAAACCTGATGCCTTTCTCTTTTACTAGTATGTGAATGTGAAATAAAATTTTAATATTTGAAAAGCAAATTTGGCATTAATTGTAAGTCACAGAAATGTGATGATTAAAAACAATATTTTTATAAATACTTTATGAGTTCATTGAGAATTTTATACAATATATTATGTTCATTTTCACCCAATACCAATTCAGCTCTTCCCAGATCCTTCTCAACTCTCTGCTTTTCTCTCACCCTAATTTTTGATTGTTTGATCATCACATCCAATTTGGTCTGCCCAAGTATAAAACAGTTTTGGACTTGTGGTCTTTTATTGAATTATTTTCAATTTATTGATGACTGTGTCTTCAGAGGAAATAGTCTTTATCTCTCCAAGTAGTAGTATATTTATTTATTTATTCATTTATTTAATATATGTAGTTATGTATCTATGTTATCTATACATTTTTACATCCTGACCACATTTTCCAATTTTGTACCTTACGAACTTCACTCTTTCTTATTAAAAATATTTTCATTTTATTAATTTAAATTATTTTATAAAATGGAAAATATGATGTCAAAATAAATATTTACTTTGATATTAAGCTTTGGGATTGTTAGAAAGTATTTTCTTTATTTTAGGTTATTTAAAACTTTTAATGAAATAAATACATTTCAAGCCACATATAAAAATTTAAAGAAAAATGTAAGTTTGAGTAGGAGATATTATATATTTACTAATGTTCATAAAATTGTTGCATTTGGGGCCATGCAAGATAGCCTAGCAGATAACAATGTTTTTATGCAATCCTATAGACCTGTATTTAATCCAAGAATTCATACAAAAGAGAAAGGAAGGAACCAATGTCAAAATCTCATCCTCTTCCCTTCATTTATAGCCTGTAACCTGTAGACCCTCCCCCCCACACATACAAATACTAGTAATAATAAATTAATTATGTATTTGTAGGCTCAGTAGCCATTAGCTGCCTATAAATTCTCATTTAGGGGCGACTGAAATTGTCAAAGAATTTTTTTAATGCAATGTACAATCACCTCATTGGTATTCTATTTGTAGATTTACAATTATTTAAATTTCATTTAATTAGCATTATTATAATTTTAAGTAACCTATGGAGTAGACAAAGAAAGATGATAGATAACTATTTTGAGTGTTTGAGTTAAATATTTCCTTCAATACACATTTATAAATATGTAAAAGTGACATTTATTTAGGGATATGTGTTAAAAGTTTTTCTTCAAATGATAAAATCTCGAATAAATATTTACAAACTCCTTGTAGCTTTCTCACTCCCAAAGTGTCACTAAGATATTTTTCCATCCAAAATATTTAATTGTACCTATGTTGTGTCAAACTGACTCAGAGGTTTAGATCTGTAATACTTCAGATTCCACAATTCAGCTGTTTTAAACACTCCACTTTAACACTTAAACATTACTCTAATATCATTACATCCATGCACAAGTTCTCTAAGGTACCATTAGTCCAATGATAAACAAATCTCTTTTATTTTGAGGTATGGGTTCATCTAGACCAGGCTGAACTTGAACTCACTATATAGCTAATAATATACTTGGACTTATAATTGTAATACCTGGGGTGGTTAGTTCTAATTCTGTGGTAAAAACGCCATGGCTAAAAACAACTTGGTGTGTAAAGGGCTGATGTCAGTACACAATTCATCATGCACAGTCGTTGGGGCAGAAACTTAAGGTGGAAACTTACAGGCAGAGACATAGGCCTGGATGCACATACCATAGGATGCTGCTCATTTGCTTGCTCCTCATCGTTTGCTCAAGTCTGCTTTCTTATACAGCCCAGGGACATCTATCAAAGGGTGGCAACACTGGTGATGGGCTGGGCCTTTCCCCATCATGTACTCATTTATGAAAATCAAGCACATCCTTGTCCACCGGCTAATGTGGTGAGAGCGTTCTCAGCTGAGTTTCCCATTTCTTGAATCAAACATGTTCAAGTCAAATTGGTATAAACTATTCAGCACAGTGTCCCACCTCTAACACTTTACATGAACTATTCTAATATCATTTCTGATGATCTCATAAAAGACCTAAACTAAAAGAAGAGAAGGAGAGAATTTGCATTAATTTTGAGCACCTCCAATACTGGCGTATACTGAAAAAGGTGAGACAATATGTTTAAGGCACCATTAATTATTACCAATTATTATTATGAACCTTCCATTAGTGGTTTGCCTTTTTTGTGTCTAACCAATGAAAAATGAAATAGCTGATCATTGCAGTTAGTAAGGCCTAAAGAACAAGAGGCTTACCTATAATCTTTACAATGTTTTAAGGTTTATATTTAGCTAATGCTAAGATTATGCTTAAAATGTGTTATCTACATTACCATATGTTTTTTGCATAGACTGTTACAAACTGTACTCAAAATAAATCTTCTTCTTGTTTCAATTGAAAGTTAGAGAACGAGTGAATTTTGTTTCAGTGCTGGGAGCAAATCCAAGGCCTTCCAAATGTTTTGCAAGCCTCTACCCCTGACCCACACTCTCAACCCTACAGCCTCTTAAGCCTCGTCATTTCTTTCCTTTTGCTAATCAAACAGTAATTTATGTCCTAAAATGTTAATATAAAGCTAAGGAATTTAAGATACAGTACATAATTTTCTGCTACTGGAAAACATACGTATGTTCAAGTTGGATAAACCTAGGTAAATATATCAGCATAGGTAAAAACAGTGCAGAGCACATTCTTTCCAGTTGTCCAGAAGAGACTCTCTCTCTTCTCTCTCTCTCTCTCTCTCTCTCTCTCTCTCTCTCTCTCTCTCTCTCTCTCTCTCTCTCTCTCTCTCTCTCTCTCTCTCTCTCTCTCTCCGGTCCTTCTTCCCAATATACAATATAATATAATAAGTGAGAAAATTATATTTTCAGAAGATGCTTTGAGCTCCTCTTCTCCCTTAATTTTTGGTTGGTGACAATTCTTCTAATGTGGAGCTTCCTGTCAATGTTATTGAGTATGTTTGCGTTAGCTAATCATTGCACACTCTGACAGGCATTCTTTCATTATGGTTCAGTGGCCACTCTTCATCCTTCTATTTCTCACTATTTTCTTTGCCCTCTTGGCTCTGCCCCAACTTTAATGCACACAATTCCATAGGCATAGGTAAAAGAATGGATACACAATACCAAGGAATATTCATAAATCCCCTGAAGACCTAAGTGTATACCTGCTATCAATCACTAAATTATAATCCAGTTGTTATTCTTCCTTTTTGATGATGTAATTATCATCTGAGTGAATTTTTCTAACGTGAGATCTAAGGTTGTATATATGGTCTCTGGAATCTTAGGGCAAGAAGAAATGTAAACATAATGTTTTCGGAGAAACAAATATTGGTGTCTAATATATTCATTTTAAGGTCATATATTTTGGGTCCTATAAATGAATAAGTTCTTATAATCAAGCAATTAAAGAACTAAAGAAATGAAGTCTGTGATTCCTCAGGAAGGTTTTTGAAATGTATATGATTTGAAGAAACAAATAATTTTTAAATATGTACTCCTTAATAGCTTATATTCTTCTCAATTAAATTTAGAATTTATTTAAATTAGAATTAGAAATAGAATTAGAATTAAAATTAGAATGCTACAATTATTACAAAAGTAACTGGATTCTTTTTGATTTGTAAGACAACCATTTCATATGTAGGGGTGTGACACACAACTTATAAGCCAATGTAAATAATCTTATTTGTTTAAATACCTTTTAAATAATTGCACTCCCATTATAAACAAAAATCAGAACAAGTCAGAAGCAGCAGTGGCACCTAAATTTTAGCTTCATTATAAAGTATTTTCTCTAGGGGGAAAAATAATGAAGCCTGAAAACTACAGTCACACTTCAGGCTTTTGATTTATTTTTTAAATGGTGAATGAAAAAGCCACGTTCTTCAGGGAAGCAATTTGTGTCACACCTTAAAATTCAATTAGTGCCCAATTTCGACTGAAAACACCAAGCATAAAATGAAGTAACTATTCTGCAGGAAGCCTGTTTGCCATTTCTGTGTGTGTGTGTGTGTGTGTGTGTGTGTGTGTGTACAGTATACTGCTGTGCAAAAAACAATTTCAACAGTGTAATATTCATCTTTTTCGTTCATACAAAACACATTATTAAGCATTTAAAGCCACATGCAGTCATTTCCATCAAAATTCATTTGTTCTCTATTTTGGTTAAATAAAAAGCAGTGCAAAGACCATTTGCAGAAATAGGAGGCGTTGAACAGTCCCAAGGTGGAGCTGTCTCCTGTGTTATATGACACTGGCAGATTAAAGCACTTCAGATGGGGAAGGGCTTAAAGGCTGAGTCAAAAGCCAAGAAGTCTCTTTATTTACGCCTACCTCCCAGTCCTTGGCAATGTGACTAATAACAAACTGAGCTAACTAGAAAGACTCGACTGAGAGCAAGGAGAGCCGTACAGCCGTCTGGATCTACAACCAAAGAAAGCAAGAGTGAACACCCCCGGGTCTCCGCAGAGCATCTTGTTTATTTACAGTGATCAGCAGCTTGTCAATGATTAACTATATGCAAAACAAAGTCAGCATAGCTGTGAAGTATGCTGTGAATATTAATTGGGGGGAGAAAAGGACTCCCTGCTTCAGGATGCTCCAGTGTGTGCTCTGCCTGCAATACTTTCAATGAAAATGAGGGCTCTGCGTTCTGCCTCTGACCAGATGTTTTAACTTTCTGAAGCTATGGGACTTGAGAAAAAGTGATATTTAAGGAGAAAGTGCACTGTGGTCCTGAGGTTGGTGGTTTCTTTTTCAATAAAGGAACAGATTGACTTTGGACATTTCTTCCAGCTGGGCATTTCATATAGCACCAGGAAGTGACTGCTTTACAGGTAAGAGGAATTCTTGCAGCTTTTTTTTTATATTGATGTTTGCATTATCTTGAAGATATTGAATTTATGTGCTTCTCCTCTCTCTCTCTCTCTCTCTCTCTCTCTCTCTCTCTCTCTCTCTCTCTCTCTCTCTCTCTCTCTCTCCCACATATCTTTTACTTAAAGGATACTCAGTTTTATTTTTGTTCACTAGCCAAGCTAACACTGGAGCAGATGCCTTTTCTCCTGAGCAACGGGCATTTAGCTCAACAGCTGGCTGTAGGGAAAAGGAGATTCCATAATATGCCATTATTTCTTTTTAAATATGCACATTTTCATTAGAAACTAACAGTGTGTTCCTTCCAAGGGGCAACTGAATGCTATGGTTGAATTTCAAGTATAGGCGCTATATTAGACAATGCTTTGAACTTCATGTGATACTTTTATATCGTTCTGTCATGAAATTATGTAGGCTTTGAAAATATGCAAATGGAGTTGTGGCTATTTTAAGATTATATTAGATATGGGCAATAGAGGTTGATTCTTGAAAGCTATATAGTTCTGAAAATAATTAAAACTACACTATGCACATTTTGAATAGCAAAAGTTGCTTGTAAGATAAAAAAACTAAGTTGTTAACATCTGGAAAATATTTACTGTGTTCTCAGGATGCTGCTGTTGATGAAATAAATCAAACCCCTTGTTAGTAATTTATGAATTACTTAGACTTTCTGTGAGCTGAAGCCCAAGCAGAAGGCTCCAACACAAGCTCCTTAGTTCTGAGCAGAGTGTTCTGAACTGTTTAAAATTAGTCTTTCTCCCTGTGGAAATGTAAAGCCTCCTAACTTTGTCTTGGCATGCAAAGGCTTTCTATTGTTTTGTTTCTTCCGTTGCTTTTTGCCTTCCAGAAACTTTGGATTGTAAATTTCCAAGGAAACAATGTATTTTGTGGGACCAAAGTTTACTTTCAGACTCATTAACTCAATCTGGAATATTTTATCTGATTGTTATTAACATCAAAGTTACTGTTTGTATTTTATCTACAAAATTGAAATCATTAATCAGCATTGGAATGCTGAAGAGTTGTGAAATATGGTGCTTGTCTTTCAACTTTATTTATCTTCTTATGGCCAAATACTTAAAGAAAGGAGCAGGTTTTGATATATTTAGATTTGTATGTGTTTCCCCTTGTCTCTGCAATCATTTCAAAGTGAGTCTTTCTGAGGACTGCTGATATGCCTATAGTTTTGTGGAACTTGATGGCTTATATAAATAATTGCTTATTAATCTATCATTTTTAGGCATCTAAACATATCCTGAACCATTTTTAGGGCATACAGTTTATTTCAGACTTCATTTTTTTGAAAATGCACGCCTTATTGAAGGTTGAATTGTGAGGTGACATTCAGTGGCGGACGTCCTGCTTAGTGTGTCCTTTGCACGTCATTGGCCAGACCTTTATAGGAAGCATTGCCTGTTTTGTTTTGTTTGCTCATTTGCTTGTTTGCTTACAGAATATTGAAGTACATGCTGTAGATTTGTTTTTATTTAACTAAAGTTTACTTCATTCATGAGGATTTTAAGAAGCAGCAAGAAGAATCTTACAAATAGAAATCCAAGATAAAGATTGATTTTTTTTATAATGTGGGTTTCTTAAACACATATATTTGATAATCAGAAGCCTTGTTCAAACTGCCTCAGAACAAAAAGCACCAAAACTAAATCCTTTTTACAATACTATGTTTTATTATACAATTAAAGACACATCTCCCTTAATCTTTTAAAGTGAATTTTCAATACTATGCATATATTCTGTAAAACCAGAACAAGTTAAAACAAAGATATGTTTGTACATAAGTAACTATTTCAGGCTCCCTGAGTACACAAATTCACTTAGAAGTGTACACACACTTATAAACACATTCACACCATTGTTTCATGTTTTTATCACCAGTGCTCTACATTATTTTACTATATATGTAATGGGCACATATACACACATATATATTACCATGTATATATGGTAAAATAATGTATATATGCATTTTCTCACATTCATGGACATTTTTCACAAGGGAAAGTAGTCATGGTATATTCAGATATTCAGTTATGAACCATGTTGAAGAATCCAGTTAAGAAGCATTCTCTTTTTTAACACTTGTGATCATGAGTGCTGATGTCATAATGCGTAATGATCCTTAATTTTGAGGATGATAGAAGCTAAAGTACTCTGTTTAAATGTTGATCCAAGCTAAAAGAAAATGTAGATGCACCAAGTTATTCATAGTTTCATAGTAATTTTCTTTGTCTACAAATCTTGTCAGATACTTCTCCTTGCTATTGCACATTAAATCCCTTGTTATTAATTTTTTTACAGAGTCAGATCCAATCACATGACAAAATGAAGCTGTGGATTTATCTCCTCTATCCATCTCTTCTTGCTTGTCTATCTCTACAGTCTCCATCACCAATGCCCTCAGTCAGAGGCTCTTGTGACACTCTTTGCAATTGTGAGGAGAAAGATGGCATAATGATAATAAACTGTGAAAAAAAGGGCATCAATAAATTATCTCAAATCAGTGTGCCACCATCACGACCTTTCCAATTAAATTTATTAAATAATGGCTTGACAGTGCTTCACACAAATGAATTTTCTGGTCTTACCAATGCCCTTGCAATACACCTTGGATTTAACAACATAGCAGATATTGAGACTGGAGCATTTAATGGCCTTGGGATTCTTAAGCAACTTCATATCAATCACAATTCTTTGGAAATTCTTAAAGAGGATACCTTCCATGGTTTGGAGAACCTGGAATTCTTGCAGGCTGATAATAATTTCATTACAGTAATTGAACCAAGTGCCTTCAGCAAGCTCAACAGGCTGAAAGTGTTAATTTTAAATGACAATGCTATTGAGAGTCTTCCTCCAAACATATTTCGATTTGTTCCTTTAACCCATCTAGATCTTCGTGGGAACCAGTTGCAAACATTGCCATATGTTGGCTTTTTAGAACACATTGGCCGGATATTGGATCTCCAGTTAGAGGACAATAAGTGGGCCTGCAATTGTGAATTATTGCAGCTAAAAAACTGGCTAGAAAATATGCCTCCACAATCTATAATTGGTGATGTCATATGCTACAACCCTCCACTTTTCAAAGGGAGCGCACTGAGTCGCCTGAAAAAGGAATCTATTTGCCCCACTCCGCCAGTGTATGAAGAGCATGAGGATCCATCAGGATCTTTGCTGGCCATAACATCTTCAACAAGTGACAGCCGCCTATCAAGCAAGAATACATCCATTTTAAAACAACCTACCAAAGCACCCGGTTTGGTACCTTACTTAACAAAGCCATCCACTCAGCTTCCAGTACCTTACTGTCCTATTCCATGCCATTGCAAAGTTCTCTCCCCTTCAGGACTTCTAATCCACTGTCAGGAGCGCAATATTGAAAGCGTGTCAGATCTACAACCTCCTCCACACAATCCTAGAAAGCTGATCCTTGCAGGCAATATTATTCATACCTTAATGAAGTCTGACCTGATGGACTATTTCACTTTGGAAATGCTTCACTTGGGAAACAATCGTATTGAAGTTCTTGAAGAAGGATCATTTATGAATCTGACAAGACTCCAGAAGCTCTATCTCAATGGCAATCATCTGACTAAACTAAATAAAGGCATGTTCCTTGGTCTTCACAGTCTCGAGTATTTGTATCTTGAATACAATGCTATAAAGGAAATATTACCAGGGACCTTCAACCCAACACCTAAACTGAAAGTTCTTTATTTAAATAACAATCTCCTTCAAGTTTTACCTGCACATATTTTTTTAGGTATTCCTCTTACTAGAGTAAATCTTAAAACAAACCAATTCACCCATTTACCTGTAAGTAACATCTTAGAGGACCTTGACTTCCTGATACAAATTGACCTTGAGGATAACCCCTGGGACTGCTCTTGTGACTTGGTTGGGTTGCAGCAATGGATCCACAAGCTTGGCAAGGGAACAATGACTGATGATGTCGTCTGCACTTCCCCAGGGCATCTTGACAAAAAGGAATTAAAAGCCCTCAGCAGTGAACTTCTTTGCCCTGGTTTAGTGAATAATCCTTCCATGGCAACTCAGTCTAGTTTCATTATTGTCACTTCTCCCACAATGGCAACAGATACAGCTGGTACTATTTTAAGTTCTCTCACTGATGCTGTGCCCCTATCAGTTCTAATATTAGGACTGTTGATTGTCTTCATAACTATTGTATTCTGTGCTGCAGGGATCGTGGTGTTTGTCCTCCACCGTAGGAGAAGATATAAGAAGAAAAGAGTAGAGGAGCAACTAAGAGACAACAGTCCTGTACATTTGCAATACAGCATGTATGGTCATAAAACAACCCACCATACAACTGAAAGACCCTCTTCCTCTCTCTATGAACAGCACATGGTGAGCCCAATGGTTCATGTCTACAGAAGTCCATCCTTTGGTCCAAAGCATTTGGAAGAAGTTGAAGAAAGAAATGATAAAGAAGGAAATGATGCAAAACATCTTCAAAGGAGCCTGTTAGAGCGAGAAAATCATTCACCCCTTACAGGTTCAAATATGAAATTTAAAACTACAGACCAATCAACCGATTTTCTATCATTCCAGGATGCAAGTTTATTATATAGGAACATTTTGGAGAAAGAAAGGGAACTTCAGCAACTTGGCATCACAGAGTACCTAAGGAAAAATCTTGCTCAGCTCCAGCCAGATGTGGAGGTTAACTACCCTGGAGCCCATGAGGAGCTGAAATTAATGGAAACATTGATGTACTCACGACCAAGGAAGGTGTTGGTAGAACAGACTAAAAATGAATATTTTGAGCTCAAAGCTAACTTGCATGCTGAACCCGACTATTTAGAAGTCTTGGAGCAGCAAACATAGAAGGACTGTTTGTGGGCTTTTGCAGATATTCTGTGATTCTGACTTAAGTCCAGACCTTTGAAATAAGTGCCTTATGTGGGTGTTATCAATCAGAACTCAGCCAAGCAGTAATCCTATGGGAGATAAAAGAAGAAAGTGAACTCAGGGATCGTTGAGGAAGCCATGGCATTATCATCAGGCAATGTAGCCTGTTCCAAATAAAACAAGTCCTTGCATATAGTAGTATTGCTCCATCTGCTTACAAGTGTTTCATAGAATTTCTCTTTCACCCCGTAAAGAGTTGAACATATGACAAGCTCCAGTTTTCTTGAATACTCTGTTCATGACTAAACACAATTAAATTTCATCAGTTAAGTATATACCTGTATATACATATATTATATATATATACGTAGTATGTAAGGAATATATTTCATAACCAACATATTTCAGAAATCTACATTGTCAAACACACTAAATTTTCTCACAATAAGTGAAAAGGGAACTGGAACTTAAATTTAAAAGCTGGCAATAGTAAATTAAAATGTAAATTTTGTGATTATGAGGGCCATTAATGATTCAGAATTTTCAACAAAGAATGCCATTGCTTAATTTTCTGAATTCAGACTCAAAATGGCAAATAGTTCATGTGGAATAAATAAGCAAATGTGCTAGTTTAATCTACACATTTTGTGTGGATTTTTTTTAATGTAATGCTGCTGTGAAACTAAGGTATGTGGTTTGTGTTCTACATTCTATTCTTCTCAGAATATTTTTTTAAATGCTACTGAGATTATACTGTATATATGATTAGAACACTTAGAATGTTTGCTTCTTTTCATAGTGTTAATTATTTGTACAACTGGATGATAATGATAAAAGTATGTCTTTTGTGGAAAGTAATTCAAAGGTGTAAAATGAATAGTAAAATTATTTTATTTTTATTGACATACACTGATAGATGCTGTAGATTAGTAACAAAAGGAGCTTCTACAGGTAAGTGTTCTGAGTTGCCTCGGGGGAGGGGCAGTGCAGCTTTATTTTACAAGAAGGTATCACTAGATTTCTATGAACTATTTATTCTGTACAGTTTTGTATATTTTTGGTTCACAAGATAATTATACTTGGGTGCCTTTTAAGAAAGTTTAACATTACTGCCCACTTCAATAAAACTAAAATGAAAACATTTTTAAACGTGTTTCAATCTATTTTTCTAAGCTATAATTCAACCATGTTATGATTATCATCTCATTATACCCTCTGCTCATAGAAAAGGCTGGGTTTATTTTTAAGAGCATAGAAGTCCTGTGTTCAACACACACACACACACACACACACACACACACACATACACACACACACACACACACACACACAGAGAGAGAGAGAGAGAAAGAGAGAGAGAGACTAAACCTTTTGGTTTTCAAAATTAATGACACCTAACTTAAGATAAGCATTTTTTAATTCATTTGTATGCATAATTTTCATATATTAGACTCTACTGGGACAGAAGATTCACACAGTGTAATTGAAGTCTGTGTTTTTAACACATTTCAATCCTAAACTCTTGTTGAAAGAGAGACAAATAAAAGATGAATTTTTGTCCACTTGTAACAATGTCTTTCAACAACAACTGAGTATTCAGTATTCTACCAGGTATTTCATCTTTCAGAACTCATAATTTTTTCCTACTATCAGTCCTGTGAGGTCTGTGCTAAAGGTTTCAAGACTAGATCTGAGTCTATTCAGTAATCACATTCACTAGACTTATATTGTAAATTGTTTCTGACATTAATAGAATCAACACTTTAAAGGCTCATTGTAAACCAATACCACTTTATTCATTCCCAGAACTTGGAAAGACAGCATAGTTGTGTTTGTGCCTCAAAATAAAAATTTCTAGGTACAATGCATGTCCATTAGACTGCCTTATGTTTGTAGAAAAACTAGTAAGTTCATTGACGGATAATTTTTCCAAGGGTGGAGTTTCCACATGATAAACCAAGTAAACAAAAAAATCTTGAGCAGAAAATGTGTTATCTTATTTCTTCTACCGATTTGAGTTTCTGCCAATATTTTTTTATCCTAATCATAACCCTGGGAGTATTAGCAAGGTTTGAAATTCCCCATTTGTGCATGCAATTACATACATGCATGAAGAAAAATATGCCTTTGAGACTATCCTTCTCTTTTCAGGAAAAGTGCAATAACACTTTATATCTCCATGTATTTTTCATTGCTGAAATTAATAGTCTTAAATTTTCAACTTATTATGAAGAGAAAACTTCTCATAAAATAATTTATGAAACCACGTAAGTATATTCCTCAAATGACAGAAGTCTTCCAAATTAAAGACAATAAAATATGAGTAAAACTTTAAAGGACTTGAAAAATATTATAACTTCCAAGGCGTACAAATATTTTAAGTAATTAAATGCTTGCTTGTCAATAAATATTCCTTTGTCATCTATTTCCTAATAATTATTGATTGTTGGTTTGTATCTTAAATAAGGTATTATGATCTGTCAAAAATTTTTAAATGTTTGATTATTTCTGTTAGTTCTATATACCTTTTATATTAAACAAAATGAGAGCTATTTCTTATTATTTGTTCACAAAGTCACTTGACTCCTGAGCTAACAGAATGACCCAGTGTTCCAACTCTTCTTTCAGTACTTTCATCTTCACCATATGAGGTGGTTACCTGAAAAGTCCTTAATTATTTATGGTTAACTTCTTGTTCCAAGCAGAAATTATCCTGTTTTCATTGTGTAACACTGTATATTTTGAAAATTTGAGTTTCTGTAATGTGTTGACAGTAGTATAATATTGCAGCACCAGTATTTTTAATTCTGTCTTAATCCATTATATGTGAGTTATAAGAAGTTTTCTCAGAAAAGTGACATTGTAAAAAACATGCAAGTCCTTGTGACTTTAAGACATTGAGACCTTTCATTAATCGGCATCATGGGACTGAAATTTTAAAATCTATAGAAGAAAAATTATATCAACTCTGTTCCCTGTTTACAATCAACGTCTGGTATTCTGGCACAGACAAAGCCTCTTTATATTGATTTTGTGTTAAATAAACTGAAGCATCATGTAATCTGCCTTAAGCTCCCTTGATGCCTGGGCCAACTAATTCAAAAGGCTTAAGATTTGAAGCAGGATTGAAAATCTGACATACGTAAACCCTTTCTCATTAACATGACACTTTAGAAGAAATGGCTTATATCCCTTCATATAAATATAGGACTTTGTTATCAAATCTATATATTTACATTTATTAATGAAAATACCTATATATGATCCCTATTAATTTATCACATATGAATTTATTTGTGATATCTACTAATTGATTAAACATATTCAATGAAATAATATGAAATTTGTATTATAATTTCTATATGGCAACTATAAAGAGGTGATATTAATATTCTCCATATTAAATCACATTATTTTTGTGTGACAGCTACCAAATAAATAATTTAAAACACTTTAAAAGATGAAGAGACTAACAGCTTGCTGGCTTTTAGTCATATTTTTTTCCAGAAATGTAAGTATCTACAGAATTTTCAACAGTGGTCCAACATTTGATAATTAATCAGTGGAAATTTCCTCTCCCTGAAAAGACCCATGTGTATACAAATGCTGTCTAGGTATCTTGTCAAGTGGAAAAATGGTTTAAACAGTGTAAGAAAAATCATTTTTATTTCTTTTGCCCTTACAGTATGTTAGGAGATGAAGGAGTCTTATAAAATGACAAATTTTTAATGCAAAATGAGAGATTTTGATGTTGCTGTTCCTACCCCAGCCAGATTAACCCAGATGGGAAACAAAATTAAAAATTACATCATGACTTAGGAATGGACTTATAATTAAGAACACAAAATTCAGAATTCTACTTTTTCTGATTTTTGATACACTGAAATCTTTTCTTGGGTTCATATCTGAAAAAAGACTCAAATGTTGTGCATTACTGGTACTTAACTGACATGATAATTTTAACATAAATAATTTTGTTAATGATTAACCACATATGAAAGATAAATTGTATTATTCTTATTGATGCTATCACTTATTGGAGGTGTATTAATGCTTATTGTATACAATGCCAATCTTCTATGTTTATAACGGGGTAGACAGCCAGACATAAAACCCTTTTTTAGCTGCTGTGAAAGCAAATTAAATAGACAATTACTCTTCTGTTAGTAAATGTCTTTCAGCAGTTTAGTGAATAAAGAAAGGAAACAATTCAAAACAACAAATTACAGGCACACACTGGTATACTTCAGACTTAACTCAATTAGCATTGAGCACTTTTGAAAAAGAGTACTTTTATTCCAACTTTTAAACATAGAGAGCAAAACACTTGGCCTTATAACATAATGTTTTCATTTTTATATGCCATGGGTATTTTTTTAACCAAAAAAAAAAAAAAAAAAAAAAAAACGATGATCATCCAAAGACCATTAAACATTATTACCGAGTTTGGTAAAATTTCTGAGAAATTAAATTTCATTTCATTAAGAAACATTATACAAAACAATCATATTCTTGAAATTATCTGATTATAGTGGGCTTTACTATTTTCAAGGAAACCAACATTAGTGCAAATATATGCCAATAATTTTTCATAATTTTCTTCATTTTCTGAGGAATCTAAAAACACAGAGATGTCCTTGTCATTTGACATCACTCCTAAGTTTGTAGAGCGACATGTAGCAAAGGAAGGCCAGTCATGTAAAACTGTAGCACTTTGTTAATTTTGGGGAAAATGTGTAATAATGAAGTTAAATATGATTTGAAACCATTGAACGATATTTATCAGGTAATTTGTTCCCTAATATTAGCACTCTTAAAAAATAACTATATATTATGTCTGCCTCCCAGAGTGCTGGGATTACAGGTGTGTGCCACCACCGCCCAGCTGTCTTCCCACATTTCTGAAACTGTTATCCATCTATCTCTATCTCTATCTCAAGCTCCAGCTCCAGCACCATCCATACAAATTCATGTCCATATTCATATTGGTATCTATATCTATCTAGCTATTATATATATATAGTATATAGCAGACAAGAAGACCCTATATCACAGATAGATCATTAGCATCTGGAGCTCTTCAATGATAACTGCCTTTGAAGAGTAGATGTTAAATATCTTGTTAAAGAACCTGTTATATTCAAATAATCTAATGATGGATTATATAGTTCTATATCATGCAAAATTATGTGTTATTTCATTTTAGATTTTTTTTAATTATTAATAATGTAATTGAATGGAAATCTGTCCCTGTGATAGACAGGAAATAATTGGTCAGTGTTTTCCCACATTTCTGTTTTTTTGTTTTTTTTTTTTTTTTGGATTTGTTTTTTTCGAGACAGGGTTTCTCTGTATAGCCCTGGCTATCCTGGAACTCACTCTGTAGACCAGGCTGGCCTCGAACTCAGAAATCCGTCTGCCTCTGCCTCCCAGAGTGCTGGGATTACAGGTGTGTGCCACCACCGCCCAGCTGTCTTCCCACATTTCTGAAACTGTTATCCATCTATCTCTGTCTCTATCTCATGCTCCAGCTCCAGCACCATCCATACAAATTCATATCCATATTCATATTGGTATCTATATCTATCTAGCTATCATATATATATGGTATATATATATATATACCAAAAATAACTTCCTTTAAGACTAAAATTTTCTAATAGTAAAATAGTACCAAATCAATCACAATGCACTCAGTTGGCATATTATTTTGGGTGAAAAATGTTAAGTCAATGTATATGAAGAGTAAAAAATTTAACTATTATAATATACTTGCAGATTATAGTATCATATTTCATTTTACCAATATTTAAGTTCTATCTTAGTGATATTTTGAGTAAATTAGAATAAAGACCATGGTCAAAGCCAGGTATGGTGGAACAGGCCTGTAATCCCAGCACTTGGGAGGCAGAGGTAGGCAGATTTCTGAGTTTGAGGCAAGCCTGGTCTACAGCGTGAGTTCCAGGACAGCAAGGACTACACAGAGAAACCCTGTCCTGAAAAACAAAAACAAACAAACAAACAAAAAGACCATGGTTATTGACATGACTCTGTATAAACTGTTGCCTATGCAGGCATGATAGTCTGCATTTAGTTCTCTGCTAGCCAAGAAAGAAAAGCAAATAAGAACAAAAGAAAGAAAACAAACAAAAACAAACAATCAAACAAACAAAACCTAAAGACCAGGAGTGACATTGTACAGCAGAGCACATCCAGAGAACTCACTGGCCAAATCTATAAGCCTCAGCTCAGCAAGAATCCATCTCGGAAATAACACTGTGGCGGCACCGAGGACCATGTTTGTTTAGTTCAGGTCTCAGCGTGCCCCTTCCTCGTTTCCTCCTCCCCCAATTAGCAAGCAAACATACAGGCACACACAAATATCATTATCTCAGTAACTGTACCATTTAAAGCCTAGAAAAAGTTTTATGAAATAATTGTGTCCAGTTTTAAGTAGGTGTTATTTTGAAAATAGTTTGGGACTTTGTAGCAAACTGATAAAAAAGTATATATAACTTTCTCTCATACAAATACAACATTTCTCACATCATACACAGGAAAAAAACCTTTGTAGTAAACAATTAGTGTGTGACAACTGCTTTCAACTGAAATTCATAGTTTATATCAAAATTCTGTTATATATTTTTCCTGGATTTTGATAAGTGTTTTCACAAATATGGCTTTACCTATTATAGTTTTCTTCCTGAAAAATCCTATGAGTGGGCCTATTGATCATTTGCTAGTAACCTTTGACTTTTTATATTGTCTGAATAGTTTTCCCTTTTCTAGAGCAGCATAGGTTTGGAACCACACTACATGAGTTCTTACAGGATTGACTTCTTTCACTTTCTAGTACTCAGTGTTGTTCATTCTGTGGCTGTTAAGCTTAATAGCCTCCTTTTATAATTGAACAATATCCTATCATCTGGGTGATCCATGGTTCATTATTCAGTCCATCACTAAAGAAAATCTTGGGGGTTTTAATTACCAATAAAGCAATTATCAACATCTGTGTGCAGATTCCCTTGTAAATATAAACTTTCATTTGGGTACTTTCTAAGGAACATAATTATTCCATTATACATTGAGCTTACACTTTGTTTTCAAAACAAAAGTTTCTAAATGTTTCTGGTGTATTTTGGATTCCCACATAATAAGAGTCTATAATTTAAGATACCTACCAGATTTGGTGAAGTTAGTGAGATTGGTTATTCTTTTTTTTTATTTATTTTATTTTTTTTTATTATTCGATATAATTTATTTACATTTCAAATGATTTCCCCTTTTCTAGCCCCCCCACTCCCCGAAAGTCCCGCAAGCCCCCTTCTCTTCCCCTGTCCTCCCACCCACCCCTTCCCACTTCCCCGTTCTGGTTTTGCTGAATACTGTTTCACTGAGTCTTTCCAGAACCAGGGGCCACTCCTCCTTTCTTCTTGTACCTCACTTGATGTGTGGATTATGTTTTGGGTATTCCAGTTTTCTAGGTTAATATCCACTTATTAGTGAGTGCATACCATGATTCACCTTTTGAGTCTGGGTTACCTCACTTAGTATGATATTCTCTAGCTCCATCCATTTGCCTAAGAATTCCATGAATTCATTGTTTCTAATGGCTGAATAGTACTCCATTGTGTAGATATACCACATTTTTTGCATCCACTCTTCTGTTGAGGGATACCTGGGTTCTTTCCAGCATCTGGCAATTACAAATAGGGCTGCTATGAACATAGTAGAACATGTATCCTTATTACATGGTGGGGAGTCTTCTGGGTATATGCCCAGGAGTGGTATAGCAGGATCTTCTGGAAGTAAGGTGCCCAGTTTTCGGAGGAACCGCCAGACTGATTTCCAGAGTGGTTGTACCAATTTGCAACCCCACCAGCAGTGGAGGAGTGTTCCTCTTTCTCCACACCCTCTCCAACACCTGCTGTCTCCTGAATTTTTAATCTTAGCCATTCTGACTGGTGTAAGATGAAATCTTAGGGTTGTTTTGATTTGCATTTCCCTAATGACTAATGAAGTTGAGCATTTTTTAAGATGCTTCTCCGCCATCCGAAGTTCTTCAGGTGAGAATTCTTTGTTTAACTCTGTACCCCATTTTTTAATAGGGTTGTTTGGTTTTCTGGAGTCTAACTTCTTGAGTTCTTTATATATATTGGATATTAGCCCTCTATCTGATGTAGGATTGGTGAAGATCTTTTCCCAATTTGTTGGTTGCCGATTTGTCCTCTTGATGGTGTCCTTTGCCTTACAGAAACTTTGTAATTTTATGAGGTCCCATTTGTCAATTCTTGCTCTTAGAGCATAAGCTATTGGTGTTCTGTTCAGAAACTTTCTCCCTGTACCGATGTCCTCAAGGGTCTTCCCCAGTTTTTTTTCTATTAGCTTCAGAGTGTCTGGCTTTATGTGGAGGTCCTTGATCCATTTGGATTTGAGCTTAGTACAAGGAGACAAGGATGGATCAATTCGCATTCTTCTGCATGCTGACCTCCAGTTGAACCAGCACCATTTGTTGAAAAGGCTATCTTTTTTCCATTGGATGTTTTCAGCCTCTTTGTCGAGGATCAAGTGGCCATAGGTGTGTGGGTTCATTTCTGGATCTTCAATCCTGTTCCATTGATCCTCCTGTCTGTCACTGTACCAATACCATGCAGTTTTTAACACTATTGCTCTGTAGTATTGCTTGAGGTCAGGGATACTGATTCCCCCAGATTTCCTTTTGTTGCTGAGAATACTTTTAGCTATCCTGGGTTTTTTGTTGTTCCAGATGAATTTGATAATTGCTCTTTCTAGCTCTGTGAAGAATTGAGTTGGGATTTTGATGGGTATTGCATTGAATCTGTATAGTGCTTTAGGCAAAATGGCCATTTTAACTATATTGATTCTGCCGATCCATGAGCATGGGAGGTTTTCCCATTTTTTGAGGTCTTCTTCCATTTCCTTCTTCTGAGTCTTGAAGTTCTTGTCATACAGATCTTTCACATGTTTGGTAAGAGTCACCCCAAGATACTTTATACTGTTTGTGGCTATTGTGAAGGGGGTCATTTCCCTAATTTCTTTCTCAGCCTGCTTATCCTTTGAGTATAGGAAGGCCACTGATTTGCTTGAGTTGACTTTATAACCTGCCACTTTGCTGAAGTTGTTTATCAGCTGTAGGAGCTCTCTAGTGGAGTTCTTTGGGTCACTTAGGTAGACGATCATGTCGTCTGCAAATAATGATAGTTTGACTTCTTCCTTTCCAATTTGTATCCCTTTGACCTCCTTATGTTGTCGAATTGCCCGAGCTAGTACCTCAAGTACAATATTGAAAAGATAAGGAGAAAGGGGGCAGCCTTGTCTGGTCCCTGATTTCAGTGGGATTGCTTCAAGTTTCTCTCCATTTAGTTTGATGCTGGCTACCGGTTTGCTGTATATTGCTTTTACTATGTTTAGGTATGGGCCTTGAATTCCTGTTCTCTCCAAGACTTTAAGCATGAAGGGATGCTGAATTTTGTCAAATGCTTTTTCAGCATCCAATGAAATGACCATGTGGTTTTGTTCTTTGAGTTTGTTTATGTAGTGGATTGTATTGATGGATTTCCGTATATTGAACCAACCCTGCATTCCTGGGATAAAGCCTACTTGATCATGGTGGATGATCGTTTTGATGTGTTCTTGGATTCGGTTGGCAAGAATTTTATTGAGTATTTTTGCATCGATGTTCATAAGGGAAATTGGTCTGAAGTTCTCTTTCTTTGTTGGATCTTTGTGTGGCTTTGGTATCAGCGTAATTGTGGCTTCGTAGAAGGAATTGGGTAGTGTTCCTTCTGTTTCTATTTTGTGGAATAGTTTGAAGAGTATTGGTGTTAACTCTTCTTTGAAGGTCTGGTAGAATTCTGCACTGAAGCCATCTGGTCCCGTGCTTTTTTTGGTTGGAAGACTTTCTATGACTCCTTCTATTTCTTTAGGCATTATGGGACTGTTTAGATGGTCTAGTTGGTCCTGATTTAATTTTGGTATTTGGTATCTGTCAGGGAAATTGTCCATTTCCTCCAGATTCTCCAGTTGTGTTGAGTATAGGCTCTTGTAGTAGGATCTGATGATTTTTTGGATTTCCTCAGTTTCCGTTGTTATATCTCCCTTTTCATTTCTAAGTTTGTTAATTTGGATACTTTCTCTGTGCCCTTTGGTCATTCTGGCTAAGGGTTTATCTATCTTGTTGATTTTCTCAAAGAACCAGCTCCTGGTATTGTTGATTTTTTGTATGGTTCTCTTTGTTTCTACTTGATTGATTTCGGCCCTGAGTTTGATGATTTCCTGCCTTCTACTCCTCCTGGGCGAAATAGCTTCTTTTTGTTCCAGGGCTTTCAGGTGTGTCATTAAGCTGGTAATGTATGCTCTCTCCATTTTCTTTTTGGAGGCACTCAGGGCTATGAGTTTTCCTCTTAGCACTGCTTTCATTGTGTCCCATAGATTTGGGTATGTTGTGTTTTCATTTTCATTGTGTTCTAAAAAGTCTTTAATTTCTTTCTTTATTTCTTCCTTGACCAAGGTATCATTGAGTAGAGTATTGTTCAGTTTCCACGTGTATGTGGGCTTTCTGTTGTTTCTGTTGCTATTGAAGACCACTTTTACTCCATAGTGATCAGATAGGAGGCATGGGATTAGTTCGATCTTCTTATATTTGTTGAGGTCTGTCTTGTGACCAATTACATGGTCGATTTTGGAGAAGGTACCATGAGGTGCTGAGAAAAAGGTATATTCTTTTGTTTTAGGATAGAATGTTCTATATATATCTGTTAAATCTAATTGGTCCAAAGCTTCAATTAGTTTCATTGTGTCCCTGTTTAGTTTCTGTTTTCCTGATCGGTCCATTGAGGAAAGTGCAGTGTTGAAGTCACCCACAATTATTGTGTTAGGTGCAATGTGTGCTTTTAGTTTTAATAAAGTTTCTTTTACAAAAGAGGGTGCCCTTACATTTGGGGCATAGATGTTCAGGATTGTCAGTTCTTCTTTTTGTATTTTTCCTTTGACCAGCAAGAAGTGTCCCTCAGGGTCTCTTTTGATGACTTTGGGTTGAAAGTCAATTTTATCTGATATTAAAATGGCTACTCCAGCTTGTTTCCTGAGACCATTTGCTTGTAAAATTGTCTTCCAGCCTTTTACTTCCAGCCTTTTAGTGTTTGTCTTTGACCCTGAGGTGTGTTTCCTGTAAGCAGCAAAATGTAGGGTCCTGTTTACGTATCCATTCAGTTAGTCTGTGTCTTTTTATTGGGGCATTAAGTCCATTGATGTTAAGAGATATTAAGGAATAGTGATTGTTACTTCCTATCATTTTTGACGTTATTTTTTAAATTTGAATGCTTAACTTCTTTTGGGTTTGATGAAAGGTTACTATCTTGCTTTTTCCAGGGTGAAGTTTCCCTCCTTGTATTGGTGTTGTCCTCCTATTATCCTTTTTAGGGCCGGGTTTGTGGATAGATATTGGGTAAACTTGGTTTTGTCATGAAATATCTTAGTTTCTCCATCTATGGTGATTGAGAGTTTTGCTGGATATAGTAGTTTTGGTTGGCATTTGTGTTCTCTTAGAGTCTGCATGAGATCTGCCCAGGACCTTCTAGCCTTCATAGTCTCAGGTGAAAAGTCTGCTGTGATTCTGATAGGTCTTCCTTTATATGTTACTTGGCCTTTTTCTCTTACTGCCTTTAGTATTCTTTCTTTGTTTAGAACATTTGGTGTTTTGATTATTATGTGACGGGAAGTATTTCTGTTCTGGTCCAGTCTGTTTGGAGTTCTGTAGGCTTCTTGTATATTCATGGGCATCTCTCTCTTTAGGTTAGGGAAGTTTTCTTCCATAATTTTATTGAAGATATTTGCTGGCCCTTTAAGTTGTAAATCTTCACTCTCCTCTATGCCTATAATCCTTAGGTTTGGTCTTCTCATTGTGTCCTGGATTTCCTGGATATTTTGGGTTACAAGCTTTTTGCATTTTGCATTTTCTTTAACTGTTGAGTCCATGGTTTCTATGGAATCTTCAGCATCTGAGATTCTTTCTTCTATCTCTTGTATTCTGTTGTTGATATTTGTATCTCTGTCCCCTGATTTCTTCCCAAGGCTTTCTATCTCCAAAGTTGTCTCCCTTTGAGTTTTCTTAGTTGTTTCTACTTCTGATTTTAGATCCTGGATGGTTTTGCTTAGCTCCTTCACTTGCATGTTTGTGTTTTCCTGTAATTCTTTAAGAGATTTTTGTGTTTTCTCTTTCATGAGCTCAGCCTGTTGACCAAAGTTCTCCTGTATTTCTTTAAGAGATTTTTGTGTTTCGTCTTTCATGACCTCAGCCTGTTGAGCAAAGTTCTCCTGTATTTCTTTAAGTGTTTTTTGCATTTCCTCCTTGTTGGCTTTTGTATTCTCCTGGATTTCTTTTAATGATTTTTGTGTTTCCCTTGCAAGGGCTTCTACCTTTTGATCCATTGTCTCCTGAATTTCTTTATGTATGACCTTCATGTGTTCCTGTACCAGCATCATGACCAGTGATTTTAATTCCAAATCTTGTTTTACTGGTGTGATGGGGTATCCAGGACATGTTGGTAGAGGAGAATTGGGTTCAGATGTTGCCATATTGCCTTGATTTCTGTTAGTGACGTTCCTGCGTTTGCCTTTTGCCATCTAGATCTCACTGGTGTTAGTTTATCTTGTCAGTGCTGGACTCACCAGTGCAAGCTGCCCCTTCCCAGTTGGCCTCTGGTGCACAGCTTACCTCCTGCACTGCTTGTAGACAGTGTGCTGCTGCCCAGGCTGTTCAGATCCCAAAGCAGGCACCCGAAGGCTCCCGCTGGGGCCCGCTGGATTCACTGGAGCACACTGACTTCTCCCAGCTGGCCGCCCGGAAGCCCAGCTAGCCACTTGCAGGACTTGGAGATGTAATGCTGCCGCCCAGACTGATCTGGATCCGGAAGCGGAGAGAGTAGAGCTAAGGGCTTCTGCCTGAGGCCTTGCCCCAGATTGTGTCTGTGGAGCAGATGGAGCCCGTGTGCACTCCCAGGGAGTGCCGACGGTGTATGCTACTGTGACCTCCCCTGAGTTCCGCTCACTCTGCTGGGCAGCCGATCTGCCAACCGGGCTATCGCACACAAGGTTAGCCTGGCCGCCCAGTCCCTGAGTCCAGGCAAAAGCCTGGGAGGCCAAGGTCCGAGCAAAGTTCCCCTACGGCTTTGACTGTTAATTGGGTTTGCCAGGTGACTAGGATGGCGGGCGTGTGCGCCCGCGCTCCCTGAAAGCGCCGGGAGAGTCTGCTTTGCTAACAATCACCTGGGCGGGTTGACTCACAGATGGCCCACCAAGCCGCCCAGTTCTTGGGGTCAGTCCTGTGCCTTTTGGGGCCTGGACCCCCGCTTTGTTAGCCTTAGGCTATGCCTGTTACAGGTCTGCCCGCCTGAGCTCTCTGTCGTCCTGCAGGCAAAATGGCGGCGGCGCGCTCGCAGGCCTGGGCAAAAAACCTCCTGGTTGGGTTGGCACCCCGATGGCCCCCCGACCCGCCCAGGGCCTGGGTGCAGGCCAACGCCCGTCAGGCTCAGACCACTGCGGTGTTGGCCTCGGATTATGTTTGTGTACCTCAGTCTGTCCGATTCCTGGAGTACGGAACCAAGATGGATCCTCCTCTCCTGACTGGTGGGAGGCCGAGTTCTGAAGTGGCCTCCGTGCAGGAAAGGCACCGCACAACTGCAGCTGCTTGCTGTCCGGCTGGTCAGCGAAGGTCAGTGGTCGTGGGCGCAGGGCCTAACTGGTCCCTGTGACGCCTTGGTTCCACTGCTGATGGCCCTTCAGCTGGAGCAGCCACTGCTGCCGCTGCTGCCGCCGCCACCGCCCGAGATTGGTTATTCTTGTAGATCTGTAGAATAATATCTGTAGCAAAATATTTAATTTGCCCATCTCTCATAATAAGAAAACGTATTTAATTATGCTTACATGAAATTCATGAGTGCATATGCACAAATGCATGTATATACATAGAACTATAAATCAATTGTCAGGGAGTATGGGATAGGGGATTTCCAGAGGGGAAACTGGGAAAGAGGATAACATTTGAAAATACATAAAATATCAGATAAAACAACAGAGATGTCTATTTCTCATGTCTTTTAAATTCATTTTTCTATTTATTGATTTTGATGATAATTTGTATAACTAATGTAGAATACTTTAATTTATATGCATTTGCAAGACTGTGCATTTACAAATTACAAATTTCATTCTGTGGCTCGGTTTTCATTGTACTTACACTGATGGATACAGGGCAGATGTGTCTATTTAATAATTTACAACATAAAATCTTTTTCATGTAAAAGTTGTTGCTCTTCCTCCTCCTCCTCCTCCTCCTCCTCCTCCTCCTCCTCCTCCTCCTCCTCCTCCTCCTCCTCCTCCTCCTCCTCCTCCTCTTCTTCTTCTTCTTCTTCTTCTTCTTCTTCTTCTTCTTCTTCTTCTTCTTCTTCTTCTTCTTCTTCTTCCACTCCTTGTTCTTCTTCATCTACTTCTTCATCTACTTCTACTTTTTTCTTCTTTTCTTCTTCCTCAAAACACCTCCTATGATATATTCAAATTATTTAAATTTCACATTTATGTTTGTGATTCATTTTTTAAAGTTTTAAGCATATACTGCCTGTATACTGTTTTTGTATATAGATATTTTTCCAGCATGATTTGTTGAAAAGAGATTATGAAAATGTTTAATTAGATAACATTTAAACTATGTGAAATTTCATCAAGAGGTACTTAAATGTTACTAATATTATGATGACTGATGGAGTATAAAATGTATGTTAGAATACTTCCAATAATACAGAGTCTTCTCATGGGTCATAAAAAGTACAGTCATGTATATAAAAGTATTTCATGTAGATATATAACAATAGACATAGCAGTATCTGTGCTAATGTGATATATGTGAACCTTGTATTTTACTACTAAGCATCATTACTGATACTGATATTATCAAACAAATAATAATTTGGCCAGTCAAATATTTATATAAAATTGTAATTTATTTTATCTTAATTATTTTACCACAACAAGAAATGAATATGCAAAATTTAATTTCCCATGATCACATTTATAATACTCCCAGATCATATTTTCTTTAGTTGAAAAGTTTCAATCTTGTTACTTCATCTCACATAAATTTTGGAAATTATTTCAAGACTTGGATTGAACTCATTTATGTAGAAGATACCATGCTATCAAACTATTATATCATAGTGACTATATTGTTTAATTTTAATCAGTACTTTTTAAATTTACATTCTAATTATAGCATGAATCTGTTATTCTTATCAATTGAGGAGTTTTTATATTTTTATTGGATATTTTCTTTATTTACATTGCAAATGTTATTCTGTTTCCAGGTTCCCCCAATTCAGAAATTCCCTGTCCCATTTCCCGGACTTCTTCTATGAGGATGCTTCCCCCACTCACACACACACTCCTACCTCCCTGCCCTAGCATTTCCTACACTGGAGCATAAAGCCTTCACAGGATCAAGGGCCTCTGTTCCCACTGATGTCCCGGACAAAGCCAACCTCTGCTATATATGCTGCTGGAGCCATGGGTCCCTCCATGTGTGCTCTTTGGATGTTGGTTTAGTCCCTGGGAGCTCTGGGAGGGAGGAGTGACTATGTAATTTTTATCAATTGAAATTTTTCTATTTAACATATTTATTTATTTATTTACACTCCAGATTTTATTCCACTCCTGGTCCACTCCCCCCCCCCCCGACTGTTCCACATATTCCTCCTTATCCCCTCTGTCTCCACGAGGATGTCTCAACCACCCACCCCACCAGACTTCTAAACTCCCTAGGGCCTCCAGTCTCTTGAGGGTTAGATGCATCTTCTCTGACTGAAGCCAGATCTGGTAGTTTTCTACTTTATGTGTGTCGGGGGCCTCATATCAGCTGACGTTTGCTGCATGATTGGTGGTTTAGTGTTTGAGAGATCTCGGGGGTCCAGGTTAATTGCGACTGCTGGTCTTCCTACAGGGTTGCCCTCCTCCTCAGCTTCTTCCAGCCTTTCCCTAATTCAACCACTCAAATCAGCAACTTCTATCCATTGGTTGTGTACAAATATGTGAATCTGCCTCTTTCAGCTGCTTGTTGGGTCTTCTGGAATGAGATCATGCTATGACCATTTTGTGAGTGCTCCTTAGCCTCAGCACTAGTGTCAGGCCTTGGGACCTCCCCTTGAGCTGGATCCCACTGTGGGCCTGTCGCTGGACCTCCTTTTCCTCGGGTCCTCTCCATTTCCTTCCCTGCAGTTCTTTCAGACAGAAACAATTAAGGATCAGAGTTTTGACTGTGGAATGGCATCCCCCTTCCTTCCTTGATGCGCTGTCTGTCTGCTGGAGGTGACCTCTAAAAGTTCCCTTTCCCCACTGTAGGGCATTTCGTCTAAGGTCCCTCCTTTTGAGTCATGAGAGTTTCTCATTTTCCCAGGTCTCTGGTCCATTCTGGAGGTCCCTCCCCACCAAATTCCTATCTCCTGAGGTTGCCTGTTTTCATTATTTTTGCTGGCCCTCAAGGCTTCAGTCTTTCCCTCTCACACAATACAAGATCATGTTACCCTCTCCTCCCATGTCTCTTTTCCCTCCAATGTATTCATCCCTCCCCACCTTGTGGATGCTTTTTTCTCCCTCCCAAGTGGGACAGAGGCGTCCTCACTTGGGCCCTTCAGCTTGTTTAACTTTCTGAGTTCTGTGGACTGTATCTTGGGTATTCTATAGCTTTTTGATTGTTTTTGTTTTTGTTTTTTGTTTTGTGGGTTTTTGTTTTGTTTTGCTTTTGCTAATATCCACATTTTATTGAGTACATACCATGCATGTCCTTTTGGGTCTTAGTTACCTCACTCAGGATGATATTTTCTAGTTCCATTCATTTGCCTGAAAAACTCAGGATGTCCTCAGTCTTAGTGTCTGAGTAGTATTCTATTGTGTAAATCAACCACATATTCTACATCCATTCTTCTGTTGTGGGACATCTGGGTTGTTTCCAGCTTTTTGTTATCACAACTATGGCCAATATGAACATAATGGAACATGTGCCCTGTCACATGTATGGCATCTTTTGGGTATATTCCCAAGAACTGTAATTCTGGGTCTTCAGGTAGATCTATTTCCAATTTTCTGAGGAACCTCCAGATTGATTTCCAGAGTGGATGTACAAGCTTGAAATCCCACTCGCAATGGAGGAGTGTTCCGCTTTCTCTATATTCTCGCCCAACACATGTTGTCACCTGAGTTTTGATCTTAGCTATTCTAATTGGTGTAAGATTGAATCTCAGGATCATTTTTATGTAAGGTACTTTCATTCAATTACAAAAAGAAAAGAATTTGAGTATATTTTAAATTTTGATCATGTAATTAAAAATAGGAAATACAGATTTACAAAAGGTAAGATGCTTGAGTGATGGCTTATTTGCTCTTGGTAAGAAGAGGAGTTTATTTTCCAGCTCACATATGGTGTCTCATACTTGTACATAACCCAGTTTCAGAGGAACCAACACTATATTTTGACCTCTGTAGGCACCCAGCATATGCATAATGTACATACATAAATACAGGCAGAACACACACACATAGAAAGTAAGGCAGTTTAAAAGTAAAATATTTATTATAAACTATGAAAGGAGTTTGTATCTTTCAATTCCTTTATAGTTTTTGCTTAATAATATTTCATATTTTTATATGGAGAAAGAAATAGTTATTTTCTGTTTAGGGAAAAGGTTGCATTTTCCCAATTTGACTTCAAATCATACAGACAAAACATTTACAGCTGTGCTCTGTACAGGTGATTGGCAGCCAATGACTTGCAGGTCATACATAATAAACATACCTGTTGTAAGAATTGCTAGATTAGTCTCAATCTCTATAACCTTCTCCTTCAGCTTTAAAATAAACTTTCTAGTGTTTAAACTTTCCAATGTGTGGATATTTCCCCCCAAACTGTCTGCTTTTGAACAGCTTATTTGATTAAAAAGTAAATAAAACAAAACAAAGGAACAAAAAACCAAAATTCTCAACCACATCATTTCTACAAAAATGTTTCCTTTATGGTATTAAAACAAATCAAATATTAGTGTGAAGCTTTTGCAGGTATCATATTATATAGATGCCTAATTAGAGAAGTTGAGCTTGGAAGGCAAGAAGATAAAGTTAATCTCTTGATTCTTTATTATTTCATGTCTTATATTTCCCTTCATTCTTCATTCACACTTATGATCAGCCTTTACAGACACATAGTGAGTGGGATCTCTAGAGACGTCCATGTCTTAGGATCTTTGAGACACATTTTCTTACAACGTTCTCTTTGGGCAGACATGTCTATCTCTTGGTGTTACTGTAATCACTAAATTCAGCTTAAATAAAATAATAAATGCAAAGTTATCATACATTATTAGTGATACCTGCTGTGTTGTGGAGATATTTGTTTCGCCATGAGTTCTCATGTTGAATGGGTAGGTGCCAATGGAGACTAGTTATGATGTAGTAGAAGCTAAAGTTACACAGAGCCGCTGCAAGATGGCTCCTGTGTCAGCAGTGAGCATTACTGACTTGTGGATTGAACTCAGGATTCCAGAAAATCTTGAGAAGGGGGCGTTATAAAAGAGGATGTCTCTGATTTCCTTGTGTTCAGCTTTCTCTATTAGCATCTCTCACTTCAGCACGGGTCATGCTTCTGCCATTAAGGTGGCATGCCTCATGAGACTCTCAACATAGGCTTTGACAAGATGACTGTGAACCTTAGACTTCTGTCCCATTGAGTCAAATAAGCCTCTATTTTCTATGGAATATCCATCCTCAGAGGTTTAACCTAGCCATACAAATGAACTAATTTAGGTGCTTTATAAGGCTTTATAATAAAAAAAACCCACAAAATCTCCAATAAGTGGAATTTCAGATAGAACAATAAAAATTTTGTTGCAAATATAAAGACACAATAGACTGAGCTTGGAGGCACATGTCTGCAATAACAATACTGGAGGTAAGGGAATAAGAGTTACAGTGACCCAATCACAAAAGAATACACATGGAATGCAATCTCTGATAAGTGGATATTAATTATCCCAGAAGCCCTGAATACCCAAGGCACAAATTGCATAACAAATGACTCCCATGAAGATGTATGGAGAGGGTCCTGATCCTGGAAAGGATTGATCTAGCATGGGAAGGGAATATAAGGACAGAGAAAAAGGAGGGAGGTGATTGGAGAAGGGATGGAGAGAATAAGGTTTATGGGACATATGGGGAGGGGGGATCCGGGAAAGGGGAAATCATTTGGAATGTAAACAAAGAATATAGAAAATAAAAATATTAAAAAAAAAAAAGAAGAAGCAGGGGGAGGGGATATTGGATAGGGGATTTCCAGAGTGGAAACCAGGAAAGCCAATAACAATTGATATGTAAATAAATAAAATACCTAATTACCACAATTTTTAAAAACTTATCTATATCGTTTAACTACTTTAAGAAATTTATATATATATATAAATATATTTATAATATATTATATTAAATGTTATATATTATATAGCAAATGTATTATAATATTTATCATAATAAATATTTATATATTTAAATGTATTTAAAATTCAATACACATATAAATATACATTAAAGACTATATAAATATAAATATATTTACATATATCTTTATTTAAAAATATAAATATATTTATATATTAATTATATAAAAATAATATGTATACCCAGCACATATAATATACTATACATATGCATATACATATGCCTGTGCCTGTGCCTGTACCTATACCAGTACCCTGTATCTATACTTATACAAATACAAATATATTATATTTGTCCTTATAAATATGTATATTTATATATTACACACACACACACACACACACACACACACACACATATATATATATATATATATATATATATATATATAATGGGAGAGCATATGTTTAGGCTCACTAGGAGGTGCTGTCCTATGCAAAGGGAAAATAGAATAGATTTTGCAAGTGGAATGAGGGTTAATGTGGTTGGGAAAAGGAGTCAGGTGTGAAGGAGGGAGCAATTACGTGGAAAAAAAGCCTGGAAAGGGGAGGCATTTGCAGTCAGATGGAAACCAGTACAGTGGGGACTCCGTGGACTCTAAGGACTTAATTTTAGCAAAGACTTGTAGTAAAAGGGTATGCAAATTCTGAAACTGTCTTCTTCAGTAACCAGGCAAGGCCTCATTTAATAGACTGAGAGACCAACCCAGTCACAGAACATTCAACCTACAGATTGTTCTGCCTGCAGAGTGTTCTCGAACCAAAAGCTACCAGAATCATCATCAGAGAGAGCAGAGAGACTCCATCTTGCAATAGATGGGAGCGGATGCAGAGTTCCACAGCCAAACATCAGGCAGAGCTTGGGAGTCCTGCTTATAAGGGGAAGGAAGTATTGAGGGAACCGAGACACACCAGGAAAAGGCCTGTAGAACCCACTGACCAGGACTCATGGGAACTTGAAAGATCAAGTAACCTGCAAGGTGTCTGACTTAGATTCTCTACATGTATGTGATGGCTGAGTTGTTTGCTGTTTTGGTATTCTTGTGGAAATCCCAATATTAGGAGTTCTCTCTGACTCTTTTCTTCCTTCCTTCCTTCCTTCCTTCCTTCCTTCCTTCCTTCCTTCCTTCCTTCCTTCCTTCCTTCCTTCCCTCCCTCCCTCCCCCTCCCTCCCTCTCCCTCTCTCTCTCTGTCTCTCTCTCATTCTTTCTCTTTTTTCTAAGAGTTGTACTCGTTTCCTCCTACTAGGTTGACTTGCTCAGCTTTGATGTGATGGCAGATACTATGTGTCTGGTCTTACTGTAGCTTGTTGAAACTTCTTCGGTTGATGTCTCTACGAGTATTGGTGTTTTCTGGGGGGTGGAGAGATATCTGGGAGGCATGAGATGTGTGGGGGTGTGGGGGTGTGGTGGTGGGAGGTTTGAAGAGGGAGGCAGAGGAAACTCCAGTTTGGATGTAACATATGAAAGAATAAAAGTTAAAAGGCATAAAGTTACATGTTTGAGGACGATGTTTTCAGGCTCTCAAGGTACAGGATTAGGGAAAAATAGTGGGTAAGTAAAAAAAAATATCAATTTTTATGTTTATCAGTTTTTCAAAGAATTAAAAATAGCACATTGTAAAAAACAGGAAATTTATTTATACTGGGTTGGGTAGATGTCTCAGGACATAAGGCATGAGAACTAGAGTTCAGATCCCCAACACACACACTCACACCCTCACCATCATGGAGGCTTACGCTATCCGGGCGATTGGGAGATGAAGACAGAGAAGTTTAGGAGCAATCTGGATAGCTACACGAGCTAAATAGTGCAAGCTCCCAGTTCAATAAGTAAAGTGCCTCAGTAAAATTAAATCATGTTCATCTATATGCAGAAAGCAATGTTAACTTCTGCCATTCCTCACAATCGCACACCTTCCCACTATGTATGATGGACTTTTCATGGACTGATGTAACACACTCATTTATTCACCAGGATAGACCAAAGTAACAACTGCACCAAAGTCCAGCATGGAAGCATTGTGTGTTCATTACGGTCTCCAACAAGGGTGTGGGTGACAGTTACACACAGTAACAACGGGACTGAAAACAATTCCTGCACCTCTGAAAACTACACACCAGTGTGGGTGAAAACTCAGAACTGCTGCAAACTAGAGTTCTTCCCAGCCCTAAGATTGACATTTGAGTTACAGTTAGGTATGGATCCACTGAGGACAGCATCCAACCACTTCCCTGTGTATAAGTCTAAAGAAAAACAATAATGTAAGTTATGTCATTCTGTAATTTAAGTAGTCTTGGCATTTAATTGTCTATATTAATTAACTTCTCTTGACAAAGCCTTTTTTTCTGATACATCGGGTTTTTTGTTCAGAAACCAGAAAATATAGAGATAAAATTTAAAAGACACAAGACAAATATAGTAAATGACTATAAGAAACAAGAAACCACAAAAGCAGCAATACTACTCGTCAAAAATCCAATATATTGTGAATGAGAAAGGTTTCAGATTCCTATAGACTTATTATTAGTTAATTACCAAAAGATGGGGTATCAGCTAATTCATATTGAATACATTACTGAGGCTTCTGCTATGTATGATGTCAAAAGAATATAAGGAACTGAATTTTGTATTAATGTTTCCTCTCTATTTGCACGCGATATCCTCTTATGATATAGCACAGGTTAAAATAAAGAATGTACAGGCGTGAAAAATGTAATGCCAAAATTTCAATGGATGACATATAAAGATGAAACAATCTACAAATGATGCTGCCACATACAGTTTTTCACACGTGCGGTTATAAATTCCCAAAATGAAAGTTTGCAAGTATATTGACTAAAGTCACAAGCCTTAACATGTGAGTACTGACACCTTAAGAATTTAAAATATGGTGATGTCCAAATGCCTATCTTCAATTGTATCAGAATGTATGTAGGCTACAGTTTTGGTACAAGGTCACAGTTCTTTGAGCAATTTCCTGCAGTCTTGCTAATATCTCGCTGTCCTTTGAATATCATAATTCCCTTCTCTGTAGGTTCCACATAAAGAAAGAACACATGAGATTCTTTATTCACCCCAATCCCCACCCCACTGACGAAATAGAAATCGAAAGGGAAGTAATTACAAAAGACCTTGACCTTTTGGATTCAATGCCAACTTCCTGATAATCAGTCTTTTTGTCTCCCAGTTTATCAAACTGACAATGTGATGACATATAATTGATTGCAAAATTAGTTACAAGTTCAAAGGAAACCAAGCTTGGTCTGCACAAATAGTGCATGACAGGGAACTCAGTGTTGTCAGAGGATTTTTTCTTATCATGTCTTCACTGTACAAGTGATATTTTATATCAAGATAACATCAAATACAAGGAAGAATAAAATTTATTTTCAGATTCAAACTCTTGTGCCTTTTTTGTGGAAAGGCATATTTTATTTCAGGTCCTTTTTTAGGAAAAGCTTAAATGGATAAAAAATACTTTTTATAGAAATTGAAGGATTCTAATAGTGCAATAAACTGAACTAGAGGCAAGTTATCAACAAACAGCGCAGGCTTTTGTGTGTGCTTTTCTCATTCATTACGACCATGATAAAGCAAGTAAATTCTAAAATCCATAAAGAAAAACCTCAGAAACAAAAGGTCAATAAAATGTTCTGCTCAAATCTTACAAAAGACTTTAGTTAAAATGGAGACAGAAATCAAGATTTTGTCTATTTTACTAGGAGGTTCAGAGATTTTTAAATATACATTTAAATATTAAGATTGAAAGTGAAAATTTAATTTATTTCAAGTTTAAGTATTAGCACATGAGATAATTCATACAAAAATTTTTAGTGACTCCTTTTGCTAAAATCCATGTATCCTTTCTTTATTTTTACACTAGCATAATTAGATGAAGTTAACCCATTTTCTCAGCCTTAATTGCAGTTCATCTTACCATATTCAAAGCAGGCACAAAAGTCTTAATGGGTTATAACAAGACCAGTTGCTTTTCTATTACCTTCATTATGCTTAAAAATGAAAGAAATGGGATGAAAATAATATTAACCTACTTGTGGGTTTTCCTACAAATACTTACAAACATTATTATTTAATATCTATGTGATTATGTGCTTCTGCTCTGCATGATGTGGAAGAGTGCATACATGTGTTTTAGCATACAGGTGGACGTCAAAACACAATTCCAATGTAGATTATCACTTTCCATTTTATTTGTACAGTTTCTTGTTTTTGTAAATATAAATGAAGGCTAGCTGGTCTTACTTCTTCAAGGATTTTCTTCTAACTACCGCCCATCTAACTGTAGACATTCATGCTCTGGTCTTCCTCCTTGCGTGGCAAGGTGATAACACCTAATGTTTAACCTAACCCGGAATTATCCTTCTATAAACAATGTATCCAGCCCCTTGCGGGGAAAGGAATAATTATAATTTTAAATTGTAAAATAGGAATTATATGAGGTATGCAAGAAGAGTTCATACTTCTAATAGACAGGGAGTATGTTTTATCTCTATGAAATTCAAAGTAGTAAATGGTTTTAATTATTCTAATTATTAAAGTACTTTAAAAGAACCAAAATTATTGCAATTTTTTTTGTTCTGCAAAACCTAAAAGAGTTCTATTTTCCATTTGGGAGACTTAAAGAAATTCCCACTTTAAACATAATCATTGTTGTTATAAACAAGGCTTAATTTTCTTTATGTTTCAGCTGAATCTAGGTAAAACACACAGATACACATCAGATACACATCAGAAAACTTAATTATTTGCTTATATAAACTTAAGCAATGTTTTCTTCTCTAATATACTGCTGTTATCAGGTGAAAAATGGGACTTTCCATTTGGATTTACTATTGCTGCTAGTCTTTGTCAATAACAGTTTAGATAATTATTCAATAATACAGATTTTAGAAGGTGTCTGATGTTTATGCTCCTTGGATATCACAAATGCTGTGTTTGAGGCCTTGAACACAGGCAAAGGGAAGTAAAGTTCGTTGTGATAAACAGGACTTTAAATAGCTGATTGAAAAATCCTAATTTGTAGATAAATCATTAGTAAATGTAGTTACTAATGTATTTTCAAAAAATTTATTAGAAGAGGTACAACACACTTTTAGGTTTCAGTACCAAAATTTAAGGCATAAAGAAAGCTCATCCATAAAGTTCCTGAAGGGCGTCTTTGAAACCCTGGAATCAAGCACTACCGTGATCACATCATTCCCTATAGTGAGACATGGAGCTGCAAATTTATTAAAAGTAAGAATGTTAAAATGCAATCAACATGAAAGTAATTAAATATGTATTGAGTCCATTTGTCCAAATTACTGTTCATTTCAGAGGCCTCAAACTGTTTATGCTCTGGAGTTAAAGAGTTCAACATCTGTAGGTTTATAAATTGCTAAACATGAGAGTCACATCCTAAGTCTATATTAACTTATCTGAGTTTTGCAAGTGCTTGGTATATAGATGAGACCCATCTATTTGTAAATTATACTTAGATCTAAGTTCATGATAATCTAAGGATATAGTCCAAACATAGTCTTGTGTGTGAATACAATTTTAATATGACTTAATAGTTCCTTGAAGTAGACTTTAAAAAATCATTATTTCTATTGGTTTCTTCTCTGTTTTTCCACTCTCTTACAATATTAGCCTTTATTCATACCACCCTTGCTTCTGCACAGCATTCATGGTAGCCTGCTCACAAACATTTTCAACAATCATGGTTCCAAAACTACTGATTGTGATGAATTACTATTTTTTGTAGTTGGTAATTGAATCTAGCCACAAACGTATTATAGAAAAGTGCTCTGTCATTTATTCTTTCATTCATTCATTCACTCATGTGTTCATGTGTTTACCCATTTATTATTCTCTATTTTTAATATATCTTAAAATACTCTCATTTTTTCTTTTATATGTTATATGCATATACAATGCATTTAGATCTTGTCTAACCCTGATGTACATTACTCCAACTTCCAGCACATCTTGCTCAAATTTTATCTTTGGGTTGTTATTATGATTAATATCTCACTGGGAATAATTAGTATTGACCAGGAATGGGTTATTGGTAGGGCTACAATTGTGGATGTGTAAGAAGCCTATCAGGGATGATATATGAATCAAAGAAAACGAACTCTTCTCCCACCAGCAGCTATCGACTGCTAATGACTGCTCAGCCAGACATGGGCTAGAGAGAACCTCCTGCCATGATAAAATTCTTCCTAGCTTGTTTTTTGCTTTCCCTGGAGTGAGGGAATGAAAACTGCCCTCAGTAGATGTTGGTGTCAAGCATGTCTTTCCAAAAGATAGCATTTCACAGCTTTCTCTCTCCATCCTCAGGCAGTTTTCAAGGATTTATTAATTTACGCTTATTTGTGTACTTGCTTGATAAAATACCGTTTCACAGTTGAATACGGCTTCGTGAAGTAAAGTCACTTCTCATTCAACATTTCATTTTGAAATATCATACAGGACACAAACTATACACTAAAATATTTAGAAGAAGAAAAGGGAAGTTTTAAATTTTCAACAATTAGCATTATATGTCATATAAATAGAGCAAAATCATAATGCCCAGATTATAAAACATAAAAAATACAATATATTATTTATGAGAGAGCTGCTTTGGAAAAATAATATTTTAAACAAGTGAGCATCTGGTTTTGACATTAGTAATTATGAAAAATTTAATCAATAGTTGATAATGACCATCCTTATTCTAAATTTAAAATAATAAGCATAATCACTGTTGAAAATGGGGATAATTATGAGGTTCAAATAATATAAGCATTTAAAAGTATTTTATATTCAATTAATTATTATCATCAATATTTACATGCCAAATTTGTGCTAGCTGCTATGTTCAATGAATATTACTGGCTGGCTGTATTAGATTGTATAGAAAATTGGAACCATTACTAAAATTTAAAATGAAAAAATTTAACAATTGCAATGTAAGCAAAATTATTGGCAATCTCTTCAAAATAATATATACTCATTATATATACTGAGTATGTATGTGACTATATATATTTATATATATATCACTACATGATAATTAAGCATGTTTGTATTAATATTTAATATGAGAAAATAGACTGAAAAAATAATAAAAAATAGCAATTTTATAATTATATGGAAAATATAATATTGGAATAATATTGACAAAGATTTCTAACTTAACCATAAATCATAAACATATTCTTATTTCTTACATTTCTTGTAACTATATTTTCAAAGTTAGAATCCAAATTTATTTATCTTTTTTTCCAGTAAGAGTTTGAACATTTTCCTAGAAAACACTTAAAACATTTCAACAATCATGGTCCTTCACTAAACTTCAGAAAACCTGACCTAAGCTATCACCCCTTGGTCTGTCAGCCTGTGGACTAAAGTGTTTTTCTAACCTTTAAATGTTATTTGAATGCCACAGCTGCACAGATTATATTTCTCCTACACCTGGAGAAAGAGATGGACTGTATTTGTTTTGCTAACATTTTCTTTGTAATTGTCTTCAAAGGTATTTCATCAGTACAGAAACACCAAATCGTTATAATATACTTCCCACAGTTGAATATGGTATCTATAAATAACACAGCACATGCTTCTGGGTGAGGCATGTTTGTTAAATGGTCCAGTGTTTTCTGAACTAATGGTTTGCACTAACGTTCTGATGCCACAAGATGTGAAGCATCTGTTCCTATTCATTGGTGACTAAAATAATTTACTGCTTTTCATTAATCATCTAGAAGAAAGACTATTCACTTAGCCAGCAGGTCTTCCGTGATTACATGAAGCAAAGGAAGAAAGGGTACACATTTTCAATGGAATGAATCACAGAGACAAGCAAAAGAACTAAAATAACCATGAAAGAAATGATGTAACATCACAACCCAGAGGGCCTGTCTTACTTCTGTAATAGCTTCATCTCATATGGAAAGGGTATTCTCTTAAGTCAGTATTGCATTAAGCTACCACTTTTCTTTTATAAAGAACTGCGGCAGGCATGGCTCTTTAATGTGTTCTCAGTGTTATCAGCAAAAGTGTTCTGAAGAAAGGAGGAGCAGAAATTCCCACTTAAATTTAAATCTCTACAGGTTAACTTAAAGCTACTTCTCTTTTTTTATTTTTTATAAAACTATGAATAATTTCATTTGGCAGATAAATGCAACACATTTTAAAATCATAATAAAATAGTAATCTAGTAAAATTATAAAGAAATGTTATCACCTTTTGATAACATTTATTTAATTTATCCCCTTATAAGATTTATTTAAGTAACACAGTGGTGATTCAATATCCAGATTTCATCCAATATAATCTATCATCAGGTGAGTAAAGAAAAATCCCATGAAAATAATATAATAGTTGGACCTTATTAAAATTAAAAATATCTGCTTTATTGTAAGACATAATTTTGTAAATAGAAAAGGCATAGACAAGGGAAATTTCTTTAAGAAATTTGAAAAGACACTTGATGAACAGTAAGGGAAAACAAATAATTAAGGATGGGAAATATCCCAAACATTTATTTACAAAGCTACAAATAATTTTAATAAGCCTGCAAAAGGTAGCAGCATCATATTTCTGATATCAAAAATTTATATAATGGTGACATTAAACAATAATGGTATTATTATCCCAGGTATTAACTACCCTAGTCACTGGTTGAAGAGTGGAACACTGTAATCCATGTTTCATAGTGGATATTTTTCCCTTACTTATTTTTTGACATATTTTTCCTTACTTATTCTTTGACAGCTTAATACACATGTACAGTTGATGTTATTCATTTTCCCCTGTCATCCTCGGTAATCAATCTCTCCTCTTCCAACAAAATCCCCTTTATTCCATAGAAATATCCCTTCTACATTCAAAAATCCAAAAGGACAGGATAGAGAGGAAAGCTGGAGGAGAAGTGAAAAACTACTTCTTCAGTACATGGCCTGGTTCCTTCCTGTTGGAAGTCAATGCATTGTGGTTGCTTGTGTGATGCAGTACCCATCAACATCTCTTAAGTGATGTGAGAGGGACTTGGGAGAACTCGACATGTAACAGTTTTTATACACTTTGCTCAGGGATTGTCACTCTAAGGGATGTGTCTTTGCTGGAGTAGGCGTTCCACTGTGGATGTGAGCCTAAGATTCTTAGCTGTCTAGAAACAAGTTTTCCAATAGCAGCCTACAGAGGCCTGCATCATGCTTGCTGGATGCTGCCATGCTCCAGCCTTAATGATACTGGACTGAACCTCTGAACCTGTAAGCCAGCCCTAATTAAATGTTGCCCTTGGCTTGGTCGTGGTGTCTGTTTACAGCAGTACAACCCTAAATAAGACACCACACCTCTGTGGGAAATTACTGAAAAGTGAATGGTTGGTGGAAAAGAGATGTCATTTTTTTTTCAGCAGTAATCCTTGGTCCCTGTGAAGTGTTGGTTGACTATATGACAACAGTGTTTCCTTGACTTGGCAGGACAGACACACAAATGAACTCATAGCAGGAGTGTCATCAGGCATAAACTCATCTTATTAAACAGGAAAGCTTTCCAAAATGGAAACAGAATTTAGATATCAAGTCTCATCTTTAGTTGAGAAGCAATTAATAGCTCCTGGAAGTGAGCGAGTAAGTTATGTTTAATTGTCTGGGACCTGGTATGCTGATGGTGCTCCAGTGGAAGATGGCGCATCTCAGAATATATAGACAATACCCTGGACATAGGGAAGGGAAGGGAAAGGAAGGGAAGGGAAGGGAAGGGAAGGGAAGGGAAGGGAAGGGAAGGGAAGGGAAGAGAAGGGAAGGGAAGAGAAGGGAAGGGAAAACAGACACAAACTGAGTGGAAAGGGAGGAAGATTGGACCTGTGAGTTGTTTGGGGGTGTAAAAAATAGAAAAACTCACTGTAATTTTTTTAAAGAACTAATAACAAAAGGAGAAAACAGAAGACTTTAAAACAAAACAACAAATTCACTATTTTAGTCTTCCACTCATTGTCTGAGCCTCCTAGCTAGACTATTCTTTGGCTAAGTGATTTGTGACCTTTCACTGGAGAGAAGGATTTCTTTGACTAAATCTGAGAATAGCTTTGATTTGCTATTTGTGTGCATTTACAAGACACTTTGTGACCTATTAATGTAGCAAAACAATAGTATGTTCTACTCTTCCACTCCTTACTTCCTTAGCAGGGGATTTTTAACTATGTTTAAAATACCAGTGATAGTTGACTACGCAGGTCTTTTTGTGATAACATTGAACCACCCTACTCATTCAATTCTACACCTCATTCTTTCACAAGATTCCCTTAGCTCTGTCTGATGTTTGCCTGAGGGACTCTGCACCTGTTTTTATCCCCTGCTGGGTGAAGCCTCTAAGAAGACAGGTACACTAGGCTCCTATCTGCAAGCATGGCAGCACATCATTAATAGTGTCAGGGTTTGTCTCTCTCCTATGGGATGGTTTTTAAGTTGGGCCACTCATTGGCTGACTCTTTCCTCATTCTCTGATCCATTTTCATCCTTGTGCATCTTGTAGACAGGAAATATTTTGAATTGACAGTTTTGTGGGTGAGTTAATACCTCCCACTAACCCTATATGTGCCCATGGGGAGACACAGAGACAATACAACCAACCAAAGATCATTCTGGGGCTTTGCCATGGCTTTCCACACATTTGTATCAGATGTATAGTTTGGTCTTCATGTGAGTTCACTACCATTTGGAACAGGGGCTCTTTCTAACTCAATTGGGTCCCCTTTGTTGTGATTATAAAATAGGTAAAAGATATGTTCTATGGGTGTGTGGGGGAAAAGGGTGCATCAGCTGGTCCATGCCAAGGCATCCCTTCCCCCTGAGGGAACACACACACACACACACACACACACACACACACACACACCAGTATAGTGTAGAATACTCTTTATTTAGAGAATGGGGAGGAGAGTTAAGGGGATAGTAGAGGCAGAGACAGGCAGAGAGAAGGAGCGAGTAGAGAAGTAGAGGCCAGCCATGACTATGTGGAGAAAGTGGGGAATGGAAGAGGGAAGGAAAGAAACCAAGAGGGCGAGAGAGAACAAGAGGATAAAAGAGGAGGGGCAAGCAGCCCTTTTCATGGTGGGCCATACCTACCTGGCTGTTTCCAGGTAACTGTGGGGAGGGGCATACCTGGCTATTATCAGCTAGCTAATTTTGGTACAGAGCTCAGACAGTATCCTAACACCCTTCCCCAAAATGGACTACCTGATTGTGAACAACTGACTTCAGTGGAAAAGTATGTGCTTAGCCCTGCTATAACTAGATATCCCAGGGTGGTGTGGTACCCACCAAGGACAGTCTTCTGGTCCTCTGAGCAGAAATAGAGGGAATAATGGGGGAAAGAATTTGTGAGAGTAGGACTGGAAGGAGAGGAGGGGCCTGAGATAAGAGCTAATTAATGAAAAATAAAAATAAAAATAAAATATACAGGGGCCTGAACAGATAAATTAATGTCTCAAGTAATTGAGGTATGAACTTGGTGATATGAATTCAGCCCATCAAAACTTACATTAAAATAATAATACAGTGATGAATTTTCTCGGTGTAGTGGAGCTTGAAATCAATCAAAAAGTGCAAGATTGTCACATACACATATCTTGGTTACTATTGAATCAGAACACACGTTGTCAGGTTGATATTATAGTTCATAGTATTACCACAGAAGTTCTTTTTTTTTTCATAGAAGTGAGCTTTGCATTTTCCAACACTAGTAAACAGGGAGGAAACATAATTAGGGTCCAGGTTGAATTTTCTGTATCTTATAACTAAGATATGTGATGCCACATGCAATGATATGTTATTAAGTAATTCTGGCAGGCATCCAAGAGAGATGGAAAGAATCTGTATTGTTTTGGTCAGTTACTGGGATTTTCCTGAATAAGAACAGCTCATAAAGAGGAACCTCAAATCTGGTACTATTGGAATTGGTATTTGAAAGCCCCAGCTATTAGGTAACACATTAAACAGCCATGCCATTTTTCTAACTCCCACTTTTTTAGTTGGTTTACAAAGTAGTAGGTTGCCAAAAATCTTCATTCTCTGTCCTTCATCTTGGCCAGCCCACATCACTATACCCCTTCCCTTCATCATCTCCAAAGACCCTTAACAGAGCACTGTATAAAATTCACATTTTAATATTGAAACTCTTGGTTTTCAAATCACTTATATTCTGGATTTGGATAGCAGTGAATGCAAAAATTCAATTTTTTTTCAAAATGCTGAGAAAAAAGTGAGAGTGAATCTTCTGTCCCAAATGGGATATCTATATAAGTTCCTCTCCTTACAAATCTCAAAGAACATTACTGAAGTAAAAGCAGACATAATGTAAAAGCTGGACAATTGGGAAGAATACTATGAAATATTATTTTCTAGACATGACTTGGCTGCCAAACTTCAGTTCTTGCAGCAACTCTGGTTACCTGAATAATATCAAGGAAGGCAAAATATCAGAACAGATGAGTTTTTCCCAAGGTCTCAATCCTAAATGAAGAGGAGCTATTGACAGTATTAGACATGGTGAAGACAATTTTAAAACTCTATGTATTTTCTGCCCATGTTGGGCTCCCATGGTCCATTGGCCATTGTTTTATGTCCTAATGCAGTTTTCTGTAAAACTGTCCATTTAAAGTAAAGAAAAGGAATTATTGCTATATATGTGTTGCGGGCTTCATATCAGCTGGTGTATGCCGCCTGGTTGGTGGTCCAGAGTCTGAGAGATCTCAGGGGTCCAAGTTAATTGAGACTAGTGGTTCTCCTACAAGGTTGGCCTCCTCAGCTTCTTGCAGCATTTCCTGAATTCAACCACAGGGGTCACCAGCTTCTGTCCATTGGTTGGGTACAAATATGTGTATTTGATTCTTTCAACTGCTTGTTTGGTCTGCTGAAGGGCAGTCATGCTAGGTCCCTATTTGTGAGCACTCCATAGCCTCAGTAATAGTGTCAGGCCTTGGGACCTCCCTTGAGCTGGATCCCACTTTGGACCTGTGGCTGCATCTTATTTTCCTCAGGCTCCTCTCTTTTTCCATCCCTGTAATTCTTTCTGATAGGAACAATTATGGGTCAGAGTTTTGACTGTGGAATGGCAAGCCCATCCCTCACTTGATGGCCTGTCTGTCTACTGGAGGTGGGCTCTATAAGTTCCCTCTCTCTACTGTCAGGCATTTCATCTAAGGTACCTCCCTCTGAGTCCTGAGAGTCTCTCACCTCCCAGGTCTCTGATACATTCTGGAGAATCCTACCTCATGAGGCTGCATGTTCCCATTCTTTCTGCTGTCCCTCAGGACTTCAGTCCTTTTCCTTCACCCCATACCAGATCAGGTTCCCCTGCTCCACCCTCCCCTGCCTGTCCAGTTTTCCTCCCATGTCCCTGTTTCCCTCGCTGCTTGTGATTGCTTTCTTCTCCCTCTCAAGTGGGACTGATGAGTCCTCACTTGGGCCCTTCAGCTTAATGACATTTTTGAGTTCTATAGGTTGTACCTTGGGAATTCTGTACTTTTACATTTTTGACTAATGTCTAGTTATTAGTGAGTATATATCAAGCATGTTCTTTTGTGCCTAAGTTACCTCACTTAGGATGTTTTCTAGTTCTATCCATTTGCCTGCAAAACTCAGGATGTCCTTGTTCTTAATAGCTTAATAGTATTCCATTGTGTAAATGAACCACATTTACTGTATCCATTCTTCTGTTGTGGGATATATATATACATACACACACACACACACACACACACACACACACATATATATATATATGTACATATATATATATGCATACATACATACCTATACCTATACCTATACATATACCTATACATATATATTTCTAGCTTCTGGGTATCACAAATAAGGTTGCTATAAACATAATGGAACACATGCCCCTGTGGCATGGTGGAGCACTTTGGGTGTATATTCCCAAGAGTGCTGTTGCTGGGTTCAGTCGCCCTATTTCCAATTTTCTGAGGAAATTTCAGATTGATTTCCAGAGTGGTATTACTAGTTTGCAATCCCATTACCAATGGAGGAGAGTCCCTCTTTCTCTACATCCTTGCAACACTGTTATCACCTGTGGTTTTGATCTTAGTCATTCTTATTGATGTAAGGTGGAATCTCAGGGTCGTTTTGATTTGCATTTCTCTGATCACTCACGACTTTGAACATTTCTTTAGGTGCTTCTCAGCCATTGAAGATCCCTCTGTTGTGTCCAATCAGAAAAGGGGGATCTAACTCTCAAGAGATGGGAAGCCCCAGAGACTTTAGAGGTATGGTGGGGTGGGGACTGGTGGTGGGGACATCCTCATTGAGACAGGGGGGCGAGGAGGATGTATGAGATGTGGAACATTCAGGGATGGATTGGGAGGAGAATGAAATTTGGAATGTAAATAAATAAAAAATTGAATAAATAAAAGATTTTTAATAAAAAAGGACCATATACAGGCTGGATCTAGGGATCACTGAACAAATATGGCAAATGTGCATCTTAGTCTTCTTCGTGTTGATCCTAAGCAACAACGGGAGTGGATACAATCTCAAAAGCTGTTGTCTATCTGTGGAATATGTTCTTTTAGCTGGGTAGTCTTGTCTGGCCTCCATGGGAGATGGTGTGCCTAGCCTCACAGAGATTTGATTGCAGGGTAGGGGTGTACACTGGGGTGCATTTACTCAGAGGAAATTGGGAGCAGTGAGAGGGGGATATTGGAGGGGTGACTGGGAGAGTGGCTGTGAGTAAGTTGCAAAGTTAACAACTGAAAAAAGGATAAAAGAAATAACCTAAGGTAAAGAAAAGAAAAGGAATGTTTGATGGAGGATGACTGCTATACTTACCTATGCGTTTTCTAACATGGGGGAGGGGATTATGCTGGTCTAGTAAAGTTACAGTAATAAAAATCTCTCCTTCAAGATCCTCCACATCACTACACAGATGTTATTGTCTATGCTCATCATACCAGGTGTGAGTGTCTCTCTTGTTGAGTAGGTCTTATACTTACTTTGTACATCCACTTGCAAAATGGTGATTATTGCCAACATCTGGGTACGACCACTATGCCTTTAGGGATTCTATGAAAAGCTAGTCATCACTGTGTTCATAGGAATCACTGCTGCACAGCACTATGGATTGCTTCCTTCAATTGGCAGTTTGTACATGATTACTTTGTGATACTATGGAAATTGGACTGTCAGAAGGAGGCTTTCAAGGAAGATCCAGCTCATATAGTATAAGTCAGATTTCTTTGTCCTCAGCAATACTGACCTACCTTCAAGAACTAAGCAGCAACTAAGTGCCCTTTTTTTAAATTCAATGTTTTTTATCTTTTTTGCTTCATCATCTTCTAGGGTTCTAAACTTCATATAACTAACAAATAACTCCTTAGAGTGCAGGAGTTCATCTGTTCCAAGGATAGCCTTCTATTTGGATATGCGATACAATTAATCATAATTGAAATGGTATGAATCCAAACAATAAAACTGTCTCAGTGTGTTGCATTTATATAGTTATACACATTCATATATAATAATAAAAGGAGTCAATGGATTTTATAAAAAGTGGCAGGGCATGGTTGGGATTCAGGGGAAAAAAGAAGAGAAGACATTATGTGCTCATATTTGAATGGATATATTTTATACGAAAGGAGGGAAGAAAGGAAGCAAGGACAGAAAGGAGAATATTTTGTAACCAGGAAGAAGTCAGTATGCACTCTTTCTCCTTTGTTTTTACCTAAAGCTTCTAGTTTACGAGCTTGCTTTACTTCCTTTATTATAGACTTGAATCTGTAAGAAGAAATAAACCTTGAACTTGTCCATAAAAGACTCTTAGCCATCTTCAAGTTAATAATAATCCTAGGAATGTACTCGAAGGAAGTAAGAACAACTGGATAAATGTAATACACTGAATTCCATAGGATAAGCACACAAATTTTGAGGTAATAAAGACTATTATATCTTCAAAATTTTTTGGGCATATACCCAGAGGATTCCCCAGCAGGTAATAAGGATACATGCTCCACTATGTTCATAGCAGCCCTATTTATAATAGCCAGAAACTGGAAAGAACCCAGGTATCCCTCAACGGAAGAATGGATAAAAAATGTGGTAAATATACACAATGGAGTACTATTCAGCCATTAGAACAGTGAATTCATGAAATTCTTAGACAAATGGATGGAGCTGGAGAACATCATACTAAGTGAGGTAGCCCAGTCTCAAAAGACCAATCATGGTATGCACTCACTAATAAGTGGATATTAGCCTAGAAACGTGGAATACCCAAGACATAATCCACACATCAAATGATGTACAAGAAGAACGGAGGAGTGGCCCCTCATTCTGGAAAGACTCAGTGTAGCAGTATAGGGCAAAACCAGAACAGTGAAGTGGGAAGGGGTGGATGGGAGAACAGGGGGAGGGAAGAGGGCTTATGGGACTTTCGGGGAGTGGGGGCCAGAAAAGGGGAAATCATTTGAAATGTAAATAAAAATATATCGAATAAAGAAAATAAAAAAAAAGTTCCCCTGACATATAACAAAATTTGGAGAACAATAAGAAAAGATAAATACTGCTGAAAAGAAAGAAGAATGACATGAAACGTTCATTCTATCTTCCTGGAGCCTCATATTACACAAATACCATAAAAGAGCCCAGTATCAATCTGGAGCTGTGTAAGAAAATAAGGAAGAATTAGGTTTCAAAATGGCTTTGTTGTTTAACTGCCCCATTACTACCATGAAAGCAGTGGCAATTCCAGATACTTCTGTTTATCTTTGTAACACTTAATATAGTTTTTCCTCATTCCCCAGAAACCAGACACTGCATTAAGTACAGGAAGGAGATTACTTTCTCTGGAGATTCCAGTTATAGGCTTATAGTTGTGGACAGATTCAAAGGAAGACATAAATCACACAGCTGGAATGTTAGCAATGCAAATACTCTAAGCATGGAAATCAGCTTTGTGTTACTTTTAGAGAAGAGAACAATTTTTAATCATGTGTGAAGACAGAAGGAGGGAGATTGGAAAATTCAGACATGAATTTCTGATGATGTTAGTAAAGAAGATGACAGTGACAGATGTTGGAATGAAACATCCAGCATATTATTACAAATAATGAAAAGAAGCTGCGAATTGCTCAGAGCATATAACCAACTATATTTTGCTGCTACTTTATGAATAGTGAGTTGGGTTAAAACAAGAGAAGCACTTTGATAGTGGACTTATCATATATTTTGATACTTGTTCCACTCTTAATGTCTGTTCTGACTGCAATTGATATTTGTAAATTGTTCTCTCTGCTGCTGTGCTATTGCCATCCATTTCAATTGAATGGTGCTTTTATTGCTCAAAATGTTTCTACAGAATGTTGATCGTTTAGTGTTTTCAGTGCTAATTTGCAAAGTTACTAATAACAAGAGTCAATTTCATGTTTATATGCTAAACTAAGAATAAGAGAGTTTAAATGATTTCGTTATGGAAAACTTATGGGAATGAGACTGTCCAATATAAGTCAGACAACTCCCTGTTATTCTGCATCTTGTTATGCTTCTTAATACTAGTCTCTTCTTTCAGCGACCCATGTTTGCTCAACAATGTTTTTAATTTTTCATGATATTATTAGTTTGTAATATGCTAGTCTCATTGATTTTTATTAATTATATATTCTTTATCTATTCTACTATTTGACAGGGAAAACTACAAATCGAAAAGTATATATGAAGATATGAGAGAATACTTAATAAGATACGGATACAAAGGCATGTAATGTGCTGAATCTCCAGAGAGAGACTCTAATTCATTTCTATAAGCCTTTCTGTATAGTCCTCTAAGCAGGTCAAGTATTTATTTTTTATCATTAGAAAATAATACAAAAGTTCCCAATCACATTTCTGAAATTCAAAAATATTCAAAATTACTTTGCTAAATTGACATGGTGACAAACTGCTTTTCACACACACACACACACACACACACACACACACACACACACACACACAAATGGTACTTTTAGACCCAGATAATCTCTTCTTTGCAGTCAGAGATCATAAATGCAGATATTCCTTGCTGCTCAAGGTGCTGAGAATAAGTCATTGTTGAGTTTTCATCACTCAATGATACATAAATATATAACATCTAATCTAAGGCTCTAAGGCTGAAGGGACATCATGAAAGAGAGAATTATAGACTGCTAGGAAGTAAGAATGGGAGATGTGCTGATACAGCCATTCAAATCATATACTCATAGTAGTCAAGGTTTACCTATACTTGACTTCTATAAGATTTGTCCTATTAACAGTAAATCATGGATAGGGCAATGAACTGGGTCCTATTCATCCATGGAGAACTATTTGGTACTGGCAGATGCTGAAATGGGAACAGTCATAAACTCTCATTACATACAGATTTAAATTGTCAAAGAATAAGTTTAATTAATAAACAAGTATAAATACCATATTTATATTATACATGTATATGATTAAACCCAAGAAAAAGCCAGTCCTACCAGTACTTTGAAAGAAATGAACAAAATTAAGCTTCGCAAATATCATGTAGTTTATTATAGATTTAATTTAATGATCTCAGGTCATTTGATACTATTGAAATTTTCTTCATCTTTCTTCAGATACATTCCTGCATAAAATGCTAGAATCCTCATCTAAATCTAAAATCAATACTTATGGCAGGAATCTATTGTTCTCTATATTGTTAAATATAGGACTTTGACTATATAGTTAGTTATACTACATTAGGATTCTTTATAACAGTTGCTATGTTTCTGTCTAACCTATAATGGTAGAAAAAAATTACAGATCATTTAATTAAACAAAATACTTAATTTTCAAAAACTTCTGACACTAAATAAAAAAAAACCTCTTTAATGTTTCACACACTTTAGAACTTCTGAACAGAATCCCTGTGGAATGAAACCAATGAAATAATTACATTTAAAACAGTCCTCTCTAAAGGCAAAGCAGGTTGGACAAAATATGTGGGGCTTCTCAAGTTACTTAAGAGTACTTATCTTTTCTATAAACTTCCTTTATCATAGAAGCTTTCATGAAGCAGGTGGAGATGAATAGAATGCTAGAGCATAGCAAACAGTGAGAGAAGGTTTAGGAGAAGAATAAACAATACAATAAAAGCAAAACAAACCTCCCCTGCTACATTGTCATTTTTTATTAACAAAGGTTATTTAGAATATTTCTTAATCTATCATTGTGTTCTTAATGTTAGATCATGAAATAAAATATCTGGGTAAATATTTTATAATCTTTTATAACTATGAACTTTGTAAAGAAAATAAATGCATTGTAGAGTCACATGAAACTTGAATGTTTCCCTAGCTATGATCATACAAGCAAATGTCTGAATTCTAAAATGTTTGATTATAACATAACTATGAAGGCAAATGATTTCATAATATAATCCATCTAACAATAATGTTCATAATAAGATCAAGTTAAACCAACTAAACACTAAAAACAAGTTAAAAGACTAAAAGCAAGTCTGTTAATGGATCTCAAGTAAAATTTAAGGCATATAAAATGAAGTGTTTAATATTAGTGCGTCACCTAGGAAACAACCTTAGCCTTAGGAAGCAGGATAAATAACCATGATAAGAGACAACCTCTAATTGGCAATCGCTAATTAAATTTAGAAATGGTAGGAAATATAACATTTCTATAATTTTTTTGAGACAAGTTCTCACTGCATAGATCACACTGACCTCGAAGTCACAGAGCTAAAATTACATTTCAACTCTAGTGAATCAATAAAAGCTTATCAAATAATGTTGTTGAAAAATTAGAATTTCTTTGTCAGGGAAGAGACATTAAAGCTATAAGATGTTCTCCATAAAAGAAAGCTGTATCTATGTTTTAGGATAACTGATTTAAAAATATTGATGGCTTGGTTTTAATATTAGAAAAACTCACTGCAGATTTCTAAAGACTAAGTTCATTATGTAAAGCCAAGATGGCCAAACAGATGCTGGTTCCCTGAACACACATGCTGGAAAGAGATAACCTCATATAGTTTGACTTGGACGTCCACATATGTGAACACACACATGCATATAGGACATATTTGTAAGAAAAATGTTTAACTTCATACTCAAATGCATGTTACATTAAATGAGCTGGGGATTGTCTAATGTTTTGAAAACTATATATTTAAATGATTACAAATGGCATAGAAAATAAAATACTTGAGCAAATATCTATTGTGAAATATGGCTTAGCAGAAATATAAATGAATACTTGTATTAATTATATGACATCATAGGATATATTTGACTATATCAATTCCAGACAATTTGTAATTTTTTTTTGCCATCTCTGCCACTATATCACTATCTATCCAACTCCTAGAGCAATTCTTTTTCTTCTTTTTCTAATTACAAGTTATGTTACCTAGATAGTCTGGATTTTGTTAGCTTTCCAGAAATCATATCATTAAAGAGAAGTGTCAATTTCCCAGAAGCTATCAATGGCTAATAGCTATTAGCTAGTTGTAAGATTACATTTCCAGTTGTTTTACTCTATGGTAGGTATTTGTCTTGCTTGAAATTTCACAAGTTTTGTATATACAATGGATCGTAATCACTGTGAGTTTATATGTTCAGCAGATCAGTTGTATCCTGGAAACACTATTTCCTGAAGTGATCCATCTCTGGATCTCACAATCCTTTTGCTCTCTCTTCCTTTAAGGTCCACTATATTGAGAAAAAGAAGAAACTTTTCATGTTTGAACACTTCACCATCTCTGTCTCTCTATGTATTGACCAATTAATGGTCTTTGTGCTAATGGTCTTCAACTCAAAGAAGAAATATCTTTGATAATGATTAAAAATGCCCTGCTATATGAGTATATCAGAGTAATTAGGTACCATTTATTACTATATCTATAATCTCAATTACTTAATGTTTGGGACAGAGTCTCATTATATAGACCCTGCTGGCTCTTTGCCTCTTCCTCAAGACTGCCACACACACTATTCTTGTTATTTTATCAATAAGCGATGTATTGATTTGTAATGGACCACTAAATTTGGAGTTCTTTATACTTTTAAAAATCTGCTATGCAAAAAGTAACTAAACAATAAAGAACTCACCTAGATTAAAGAGAAAGCTTATAAATATTCAATAAAAATGAAGTCATTATTAACTATAGAACAGAAACTTTTCATGAATAGTTGCACATGTTATACATGACAATGAAATGAAGCGAAATGAATAGTGCATTCTGAAATGGAAAAGCAGCAATAACTAAGTATATAGAATTAAATAGTTAAAAGGAAAATAAATACATAGAACTATAGGAATGGTACAAATTTTTAAGGGTATAGTTACTGAGTATTTCCTAATAGACAATTATATACTAAACTAAATAAATAGCTTTGAAACACTTTATAAGTGACACGTTAAAAACTTTAGACTGGTTAATAAAATTGATCATGATTCTGATCATACAATCAAGAAAAAAGTTTAAAATGTAATAACTAATTCTATAAATGTAATATCCTGTTCTTTTTTCTGGATAATGGATTGTTTCCTTGGCTTATTTAATCCCCAAATAGTTAATACTGATAGTCTGTAATTCTCTCACATTTTGTATTTTTTACAAGATTCTCAAGTTCACATTGGTAACAATATAAAATTGACAATATAGAATTTTATGTATTTATAAAGCAAAGAAAGTAGAAACAAAGAAGTAAAAGCATTAGGACATGACAAAATTGGTGAAGTGAGGAAAAAAAGAAGTATTTCTTTGACATTGAAGTAATCCTGAAATGTGACTCTCTGTGGAGTGAAAACACACAAGCATTCCACACTTAAAGATGGATAGAGTCAGAGCAGCCTGAGTGTTCTTTGAACATTAGAATAGATATAAAAAACAAGTAGATAGGAGCTACAAGATATAGGACACAGCTATTTATAGAAGAGACTTGGACTTTGTGTTCAAAGTTAAGTAAAACATAAGTACATGATTTGATGTCAGACTGTTTCCTGTTCTTGGTTTAAGTTTAAAGAGACCACATTGTTAAAAAGAAAATTATCCATAAGAGATCAAAATGGAGAAAGAGAAGAGAATATTTGAGAAATGCTTAAGTATTCCATGAAGGTTGCCAGAGTAATATAGTGTGTTTTTAAAGAATTTTACAACATAACTAAATGGGTTATTTGTGAAAACAAGGATTGGAGTTAAAGTACTGAAGGAGCTGAAGTGGATTGCCCAAGGCCCTATGGAAGAACAGCAATATCAACCAACCAGACCCCCTAGAGCTTCTGTGGACTAAACCATCAGCCAAAGAGTACACATGGAGGGACTCATGACTCCAGCTGCATATGTAGCAGAGGATGGCCTTGTCAGGCATCCATGGGAGGGGAGTCCTTGGTCCTGTGCAGGCTGGATGCCCCAGTGTAGGAGAATGCCATGGCTGGAAGTCAGGCATTGGTGGGTGGATGTGGGAACACTCTAATAGAAGCAGAGGGAGGGGAGGGGATAGGCAGTTTCAGGGGTTGAGGGAGAACCGGAAAGGGGGATAGCATTTGAAATGCAAATAAAGAAAATATGCCATTAATTTTTTTAAAAAATATACAGTTTAATTATGCTTCCCATTTTATGTAGCAAAATACAAGATACCTTGAAAATTCTACGTATGAGCAAGTTTAGAATTGCCATGAAGTTGATATGGCTGTTCCTCAAACACCTACAAAAGATATACCTTATGATATGTCCATGTCTCTTTTCATGGAGAAGACACAAGGATAGGCACATTGTTCAGCTTGTTTTGCGGAAGCAAAGGGCCTTTAGTTCACATTTCTCACATACACTTAGGCCGGGTCATCTTCAGTCACTTTTCAATAGAGCTTCAATGGTAGACTAGCCTGTTAACATACAGTATTTGGAAAACTATTACACTCAGAACTGTGGCAAAATGCTTGGATATGAGATTCAAGTCACTATTCTAAAATGAAACCAAGTAACACTAATATGTTATCTAATATGATGTCCTTTCCATCAGGTTCAAGAGAAATAATAATTACACCTAATTGTTAAGTTTATGATCAATTAAATTATGAATAATAGATAGAGCTTTAGATATAATAAAGTTGAAGAAAGATTGAAGCCAAAAATATGAAGATTAAAAGTTTTGGTGTCACAAAAAATAGTTGTTTCTTTCAAGCTTTTCACAATATGAAACTGAGGAAAATAATTTTAAAATTTTTCACATATGTTTTGATGGAATGCAAATAGAATATAGCTGGGCTGTATTATCTGGCCTCAGTGGGAGAGGAAGTGCCTAGCTACTCGGAGACTTAAGTGCTAGACTGGGGGAATAACAAAGGGGGGAATCTTACCTCCTCAGAGGAGAAGGAGCTGGGGATGAAGGAGTATCTGCATCTGTCTGAATCAGTTGATTGGTGGAGCCTCTCAGAGGACAGCTGTCCTAGATCCCTGTCTGAAAGCACAACTGAGTATCATTAGTAGTGTCAAGGATCAGTGCTTGTCCATGGACTGGGTGTCAAGTTGGAGCAGTTATTGGTTCCCTTAGTCCCTGCTCCGTCCCCTACCCCTGCATTTCTTGTAGGCAGGATAAATTTTTGATTGAAAATTTTGTGGGTGAGTTGGTGTCCCCATTGCTTAATTGTGGTTTCTGCCTGGCTAGAAGATGTGGCCTCTTCAGGTTCCTTATCCCAATGTTGTGAGTGACAGATAAAATCACGCCATTGATTAAGGCATACCTTCTTTATCCCAGATCTCTGCCTCTTCCTGGAGATACCCCCTCCTACCCCACAGATTCATTCATTCTCATGGTCATCTGGCCAGCCCTCTTTTCCCTTACCAAACCTGATCCTGAACCCTTTTCCACATTCTCATTTATTCCTCCACCTAGTTGTCTGCCTCCATCTGCCTCTTTTTTTAAATTTTTTTTATTCGATATAATTTATTTACATTTCAAATGATTTCCCCCTTTCTAGCCCCCTACTCCCCGAAAGTTCCGTAAGCCCCCTTCTCTTCCCCTGTCCTCCCACCCACCCCTTCCCACTTCCCCATTCCGGTTTTGCCGAATACTGCTTCACTAAGTCTTTCCAGAACCAGGGACCACTCCTCCTTTCTTCTTGTACCTCATGTGATGTGTGGATTATGTTTTGGGTATTCCAGTTTTCTAGGTTAATATCCACTTATTAGTGAGTGCATACCATGATCCACCTTTTGAGTCTGGGTTACCTCACTTAGTATGATGTTCTCTAGCTCCATCCATTTGCCTAAGAATTTCATGAATTCATTGTTTCTAATGGCTGAATAGTACTCCATTGTGTAGATATACCACATTTTTTGCATCCACTCTTCTGTTGAGGGATACCTGGGTTCTTTCAAGCATCTGGCAATTATAAATAGGGCTGCTATGAACATAGTAGAGCATGTATCCTTATTACATGGTGGGGAATCCTCTGGGTATATGCCCAGGAGTGGTATAGCAGGATCTTCTGGAAGTAAGGTGCCCAGTTTTCGGAGGAATCACCAGACTGATTTCCAGAGTGGTTGTACCTCCATCTGCCTCTTATGACTATTTTATTCCCACTTCTAAGTAAGATTCAAGCCTCCTCCCTTGTGCCTTCCTTCTTGCTTAGTTTCTTTGGGTCTGTGAAGTAAAGCATGGACGTCATGTGCCTTATGGCTAATATCCAGTTATAAGTGAGTATATCCCATGCATCCTGGGACTAGGTTACCTTACTCAGAATGATATTCTCATTTCATCCATTTACCTGGAAAATTCTATCATTATTTTTCATAGCTGAATAGCATTCCACTGTGTAGATGTGACCATGCAGTGTTTTGTTTGTTTGTTTGTTTGTTAGTTTTTATGACTGTTGCTCCATATTGCAACTCAATGTCAGGATGTTAATTCCTCCAAAAGCTCTTTTATTGCTCATGATTGTTTTGGCAGTCCTGGGTTTTTATTTTTCCCTATGAAGCTGATAATTTCTCTTTTAAGATCAATAAACATTTGTGTTGAAATTTTGATGGTGATTATAGTGAATCTTTAAGTTCCTTTTTCTGTATGAACATTTTCACTATGTAATCCTATCAATCCATGAGTGTGGGAGATCTATCCATCTTCTCATATCTTCTTCAGATTCTGTCTTCAGGAACTTGATGTTCTTGTCATACAGGCCTTTCACTTGTTTGGTTAGAGTTACACCCAGATATTTTATAGTATTCATGGCTATTGTAATAGGTATTGTTTCCCTGATTTCTTTCTTAGTCCATTTATCATTTATATATTTATTTGAGTTAATTTTTATTTTAGCCAGTTTCTTGAAGGTGTTATCAGCTGTTGGAGTTCTCTGGTAGAATTTTGGTTTTTTTTTTTTTTTTTTTTCTGATTCGTAACCCCTTTATCTCCTTTAATTGTTACATTTTTATGCTCCATTTTAAACTTCAATTACCAATTGAATAGATAGGGAGAAATTGGTCAACCATGTTTTATACCTGATTTCAGTGGAGTTGCTTTATCTTTCTGTCAATTTATTGGTTACTGACTTGCTGTATATTTTTTTGATTATATTTAGGCATATGCTTTGTTTCACTGATTTTTCCAAATTTTTGACATCAAGTGACATTGAGTTTTGTTAAATTCATATGGTCATGTGATTTTTTTCTTTCACTTTGTTATATGGTGGATTACATTGACAAATTTTCATAAATTGAACCACACCTGAACGCCTGAAAGAAGCTTCATTTGTCTTGATGGTTGATGGTTTAAATGTGTGGATGGTTTGCTTTATTTTTAGCAAGAATATTCATTAGAGAAATTGTTCTGAAGTTCAATTTGTTTTTTGAGTCTTGTGTGTTTTAGATAGAAAGATAACTGTGGTCTGATTGAATGAGTTTGACAGTGTTCCTTCTGTTTCTATTTTATGGAATAGTTTGAGGAGTATTTGTCTTAGCTCTTTTAAAGTTTTTTACTAAAATCATCTGGCCCTGGACTTTCATGGTTATGAGAATTTTAGTGACTGCATAACTAATTATATGGTCAGTTTTGTTGAAGGATCCATGTGGTGCTGAGAAAAAGGTATATTTTTTTGTATTTGGATGAAATATTCTATAGATGTCTGTTAGGTCTATTTAATTCATAATTACTGCTAGTTTTAGTATTTCTCCATTTAGTTTTGGTCCAGATGACCTGCCAATTGATGAGACTGGTGTGTTGATGTTTCCCAATATTAATGTGTGAAGTTCGATGTACAATTTAATCTTTACTAATATTTCTTTTATGAATGTAGATGCTCTTGTATTGGAGCATAGATGTTCAGAATTGGGATATCATCCTAGTATATAGTTTATTTGATGAGTATGAAGTGTCCTTTTCTGTCCGTTTTGAATAATTTGGGTTGAACTTATATATTATTAGATATTAGAATGGAGAACCCAGATTGTTTTTTGGTCAATTTTCTTTAGAAATAATTTATCATGCCCTTTACTTTGAGGTAATGACTATTTATTGCTGAAATGTGTCTCTTGTATACGGCAGAATGATGCATCCAGTTTACACAGTCATTCTGTTAGTTTGTGTCTCTTTATTCAGATATTGAGTCCGATTTTTTGAGAGATATTAATGACTAGTGAATTTTTTATTTTTTATTCGATATATTTTTTTATTTACATGTCAAATGATTTCCCCTTTTCTAGGCCCCCACTCCCCGAAAATCCCATAAGCCCCTTCCCTCCCCCTGTTCTCCCACCCACCCCTTCCTACTTCCCTGTTCTGGTTTTGCCCTATACTGCTTCACTGAGTCTTTCCTCCTTTCTTCTTGTACCTCATTTTATGTGTGGATTATGTTTTGAGTATTCCAGTTTTCTAGGTTAATATCCACTTATTCGTGAGTGCATACCATGATTGATCTTTTGAGACTGGGTTACCTCACATAGTATGATGTTCTCCAGCTCCATCAATTTGCCTAAGAATTTCATGAATTCATTGTTTCTAATGGCTGAATAGTACTCCATTGTGTATATATACCACATTTTTTGCATCCACTCTTCTGTTGAGGGATACCTGGGTTCTTTCAGGATCTGGCAATTATAAATAGGGCTGCTATGAACATAGTGGAGCATGTATCCTTATTACATGCTGGGGAATCCACTGGGTATATGCCCAGGAGTGGTATAGCAGGATCTTCTGGAAGTGAGGTGCCCAGTTTTCTGAGGAACTGCCAGATTGATTTCCAGAGTGGTTGTATCAATTTGCAACCCCACCAGCAGTGAAGGAGTGTTCCTCTTTCTCCACATCCCAGCTAACACCTGCTGTCTCCTGAATTTTTAATCTTAGCCATTCTGACTGCTGTAAGGTGAAATCTCAGGGTTGTTTTGATTTGCATTTCCCTAATGACTAATGAAGTTGAGGAATTTTTAAGATGCTTCTCTGCTATCTGTAGTTCTTTGTTTAACTCTGTACCCCATTTTTTAATAAGGTTATTTGGTTTTCTGGAGTCTAACTTCTTGAGTTCTTTATATATATTGGATATTAGCCCTCTATCTGATGTAGGATTGGTGAAGATCTTTTCCCAATTTGTTGGTTGCCGATTTGTCCTTTTGATGATGTCCTTTGCCTTACAGAAACTTTGTAATTTTATGAGGTCCCATTTGTCAATTCTTGATCTTAGAGCATAAGCTATTGGTGTTCTGTTCAGAAACTTTCTCCCTGTACCGATGTCCTCAAGGGTCTTCCCCAGTTTCTTTTCTATTAGCTTCAGAGTGTCTGGCTTTATATGGAGGTCCTTGATCCATTTGGAGTTGAGCTTTGACTAGTGATTTTTAATTCCTGTTATTTTGATGGTGGTGGTGGTGGTAGTGGTGCTGGTGGTGTGTGTGTGTGTGTGTGTGTGTGTGTGTGTGTGTGTGCACGCGTTCATGCACTTTCATTGCTTTTGCTGGTATGTAATTACTTATGCCCTGTGTGTTCTTGATTTTCAAGTTCTTGTGTTCAAGTTATCCTTTTTGGTTGGAGCTTTCCTTCTAGTCTTTTCTGTTGGGCTGGATTTGTAGATATCGTTTGAATTTGGATTTGTCTTGAAATATTTTGTTTCTTCATTAGTGGTGATTGAGAATTTTGCTGGGGATAGTGGTCTATGTTGGCATCTATGAATTTTTAGAGCTTTTGTGCTATCTTTCCTAGCCCTTCTAGCATTTAGAACCTCAGCTAAGATATCCAGTTATCTGTTTGATTGTTGTATTTTTCCTTAAGGAACTTATTCATTTCCTCCTTACAGGCATCTATCATCTTTTTAGGATTATTTTCAAGTTCATTGCATTATGCTTTGGTTATGTTAGAATATGCAGGGCTTGCTGTAGTAATGTAGCCTTGCCACGAAGTGTCATACTGTCCTGCCTTTGATGATTCTTTCAAGGGCCCTTAGCCATATGGATTGCTTTGGTTCCTGGAAGTTCCTGCTGTAGTAGGTATTGGGAAGTGTGTTTAATCTTAAGGGTCCTGTTATGCCAGGCCTCTAATGAGCAACCTTGGGGCATATGGTTCCAGATCTGAAGGAGACACAGGTCTGATGAAGGTGGACAAAGATGTAGCAGGAGAATGGAGGTCTGCCTGGGCTAACAAACTCCTTAGGGTAACTTGGCTTGGTTAAGAGATTCACTGAGAAGAGTAGGTTGGTGGGAAAGAGGAAGCTAACCTGTATAGTTTAGGCCTAGCAGGTCTGATTAAGGTGGAATCTCGGGAGAATGGCTTTCTCCTTTGGATAGCAGGCTGCTCAGAGCAGTTTGACTTGCTCCACAGGACTGAAAATTCAAAATTTGAAGTATTTTTCCAATAAATTCATGTGCTAGCTTCCTAATATAGAAAAAATGAAAACAAAGGATTTTTGAGCCATCCTAACTTGTTCACCCCCTGGAGAATAATAACTAATATACAAGGACTGACTTGCTTGTGCTAAACACAAATTATAATCCTGTCTCTGGCAAGAAAGGCATGAGGGAGCATTCAGTTCTCCTATTTGTAGGCTATAATGCAGAAGCAGGGCAATGCCAGCACTTGGTTCCTTTTAGTCCTTTCACTTTCAATCTTTCTTCCTGTTTATGAAATAGTCACCCTAAACACTAACAGACAAATGCACACAGACACACGGACACAGACACACTAACACACACGTACCACATGCATACAAGATATGTATTTTAATACAGATATGTGGACAATAATTAATAAATACTCAAATAGATTTCACAAACACAAAAGAATGTCTCTTTCAATGCATTCAATGTCTCTTTCAATGTTGTTCTAGAAAATGGGAAGGCATGAGTAGAGGGCTATTTTCTGAATAATTTTCTGTATTTAGTCCTAGAGTAGAGAAAGAATCCTGCCAGGTGAGATGATGAAATAAAATGAATTCTCTACATTCAAAAAATATTCAGTGGTTTGCTGTGAAGTGAATCTGAACACACATAATATCCCCAGGAGGTCGGCACTGTCAAGATGTGAAATTTCTTCTGTTCCTTTTCCTGTACATTCTGTCTTTACTTCAATCTCCTGATCAGCTGAAAATAGTCAAGACGTAAAATGTGTCTTTTATAAATGAAATCTCCCTTGCCTGGTGGATAATTTGGAAATAAATTGTACTCTTTGGATGGAAGGTTCGAACATAGTGTTAAAAATCTGGGAATAGGCATGTCAACTTTTATAATAAAAATTATTGCTTCATAATACTAGAATATAAACAAAGGAATAGCGAATATGAACCTCTACATAGAGAATACAAAAGCTATTGGAAAATGCTAAAATATTCACATTAGAAGGTCAAGTCACACTAAGGATGTTAATTGATTATGAGTCACATATTTTAGCACATTGATCAATGAAAGGCTCAATATGATAGATTGTTAGTTCAAAGAAACTTTGAGACACTAAGGTGGTCATAAAAATGGTAAACTTGTTTTTAATAAGAAATAAGTTCAGTAACAATGAAGAATGAAAAACTATTTTAAGAAATATTTGTTTAATTAAGGCCAGATTATTTTTAGCCCAGTTAGTTATTTCTTTGAGACCTTGTATCAGTAGCAAATAAGAGACAAAAAAGATAATAAAAATTTTAATTTTATTATTTTAATCCTTTGAAAATGAATAAGTCAATCCCATTTCCTAGTTTTTGTATCTAGTACAAAATATTTTTGCAGGAAAAGGCCTTCATAGAATATGTAATTCCAGTATGTGTTTTTAGGACTTTTTAAAATTTTTACTTTGAACATTTTTTAAGACAAAATCTAGGTAGTTAGTTCACATTGGCTACAATCTCAACATACTTTCCAGAATAATTGTTAGTACTTGCTCCTCCTGCCTTGTTGCCATAGTTTTGTGATGTGTCACCACTTCACTCAGAAGGAACTCAGCTTGGATGAAGCAACTGTTGAGCTTAATTAAGTTGGCCTCTCTTCTTTATGTAATTAATTTTTTACATTTGAGACACTTTATTTTTGTTTTAAAGGAAAACATTCTCTGCCTTTTGGCTAAGATCAAGTGTAGTGAGTAGAGGAATCATGGAGTCTTCATTGTATTTTAAAAATAAATCAGAGTAGAATTTGGATAAGCAATCATTGCTCAGATATCAGTCCACAGATATTTTAGCTCAAAACATATAAGCACAATAAAGAGAATGGATAGTATTCATTGGGTTTAATAGGGAATTGGGTCCAGAACCTTCACAACAACAGGATGTCCTAAAAAGAGAATTCTGTCTTAAGACTAAAACTGCTAGCTCTCAAATACCACGTTTTTTTTTATGTGCTCTTTTGAATCTGATTCTCTTTGCAACAGAGTAATGATATTTGATATTATATGCATGTAGTCTATATTCATGTTTTCTATAATATTGTTATTGAATTTCATTTGAAACCTCCGAAATTATGAATTGAAAAATTAATAAGCAAGAAAGTATAATGTGTGCCTAAAGAATGTTCCAAGTAGAACTAAGCAGAAGGAAAAGAGTTCATCAGAGCACAAACATGAATGATCTTGTCAGCATGTATACCTGCATACACTAACATCCACGGCCACCTAAGCATGCACACACATGTCAGTGAAAAAGGGCAAATTCACTATCTGCAGGGTAATATATGCTAGTAAATAAAAGTTCTGTGAATAATCACTTATACAAATATTCCCTTTTCCATATAGAACAAAACAGTCCCTGTTATATCAGGAGAAATCCAAGTAGCTGTGAAGATGAAAGAAAATAATTTAAACTTTTTATTTTTTCTTATCAAAGACAACATTTAATTGGGACTGGCTTACAGATTCCGAGGTACAGTCTATTATCATCAAGGCAGAAACATGGCAGCATCAAGGCAGCCATTGGTCCAGGAGGAGCTGAGAGTTCTTCATCTTCATTTGAAGGTGGCTAGTAGAAAACTGACTTCCAAGCTGCTAGGGTGAGGGTCTTATAGCCCACATCCACAGTGACACACCTATTCCAACAGGGCCATACTTTCTAATAGTGCTACTCCCTGGGTCAAATATATACAAACTATCACATTCGACTCCCTTGCCTCCATAGACTTGTCCATAGACAAAGGTGTGTCTATGTGGAGCAAACCTAAACATAGCATAATGCAAAATATGCTTAGTTTAACTTCAAAATCCCCATAGTCTGAACTGCAATCTTTTTCATGACTTAACTAAATAATGTAACTTTAAAATGACAAGCCACTTTATGGAGTATAGACAGTGAGAAGCTAAAACATGCCAATATTAAGAGCTTTCTACTTTATAATGAAATAAAATATATTGGCTTATCTCAAAAGATATATATATATATATATATATATATAATTTTCTATACTCTTTGTTTACATTTCAAATGATTTCCCCTTTCCCGGTGCCCCTCCATAAGTCCCATAAGCCCTCTTCCCTCCACCCATTCCCCAATCAACCACCTCCCACTTCTCTGTCCTGGCAATTCCCTACATTACTACATTAAGCCTTTCCAGGACCAGGGTCTTCTCCTTCTGTCTTCTTGGGAATAATTTGTTATGTTAATTGTGTCTTAGTTATTCAGAGCTTCTGGACTCATATCCACTGATCAGTGACTACATTCCATGTGTGTTCTTTTGTGATTGGGTTACCTCACTTAGAATGATATTTTTTGGTTCCGAACATTTGCCTAAGAATTTGAATAATTCATTATTTTTAATTGCTGTGTAGTATTCCATTGTGTAAATATACCACATTTTCTCTATCTATTCCTCCATTGAGGGACATCTGGGTTCCCTCTAGCTTCTGGCTATTATAAATAAGGCTGCTATGAACATAGTGGAGCATGTGTCCTTATTGCATGCCAGAGAATCCTCAGGGTATGTGCCCAGGAGTGGTATAATAGGGTCTTCTGGAAGTGTCATGCCCAATTTTCTGAGGAAACACAAGGCTGATTTCCATAATCATTATACTAGCTTGCAATCCCACCAACAGTGGACGAGTGTTCCTCTTTCTCCACATCCTCGCCAACACCTGCTGTCTACTGAGTTTTTAATCTTAGCCATTCTGACTGGTGTGAGGTGAAATCTCAGGGTTGTTTTGATTTGCATTTCCCTGATGATGATGACTAATGATGTTGAACATTTCTTAAGGTGTTTCTCAGCCATTCGAAATTCTTCAGTTGAAAATTCTTTGTTTAGCTCTGTACCCCATTTTTAATAGGGCTATTTGGCTCTCTGGAGTCTACATTCTTGATTTCTTTGTATATATTGGATAATAGCCCTTTGTTAGATGTAGGGTTGGTGAAGATAATTTCCCAATTTGTTGGTTGAAATTTTGTCTGATTGACAGTGTCCTTTGCCTTACAGAAACTTTGTAATTTTATGAGATCCCATTTGTCAATTTTTGTTCTTAGACCATAAGCTATTGGTGTTCTGTTCAGGAAATTTTCCCCAGTTTTTTTTTTTTTTCTATTAGTTTCAGTGTGTCAGGTTTTATGTGGAGGTCCTTGATCCACTTGGAGTGGAGCTTAGTACAAGGAAATAAGAATGGATTAATTTGTATTCTTCTGCATGCTGACCTCCAGTTGAAACAGCACCATGTATTGAAAAGGGTATCGTTTTTTCCACTGGAAGGTTTTAGCTAATTTGTTGAAGATCTAGTGACTATAGGAGTGTAGGTTCATATTTGAGTCTTCAGTTCTATTCCATTGATCTACCTGCCTGTCACTGTACCAATACCATGCAGTTTATACTGCTTGAGGTCTGGGATACATCAAATTAAATGGAAAGAAACCTGAAGCAATCCCACTAAAATCAGGGACTAGACAAGGCTGCTCCCTCTCTCCATATCTTTTCAATATAGTACTTGAAGTTCTAGCTAGAGCAATTAGACAACATAAGGAGATCAAATAGATGCAAATTGCAAAGAAGTCAAACTATAACTATTTGCAGATGATATGATAGTATATTTAAGTCACCAAATACTCCACCAGAGAACTCCTACAGCTGATAAACAACTTCAGCAAAGTGTCTAGTTATAAAATTAACTCATGAAAATCAGTAGCCTTCCTATACTCAAAGGATAAGAAGGCTGAGAAAGAAATTAAGGAAATGACACCCTTCACAATAACCACAAACAATGTAAAGTATCTTGGTGTGACTCTAACCAAACAAATGAAAGATCTTTATGACAAGAACTTCAGGTCTCTGAAGAAGGAAATTGAAGAAGACCTCAGAAAATAGAAAAATCTTCCATGCTTGTGGATTGGCAGGATTAATATAGTAAAAATGACCATGTTGCCAAAAACAATATATAGATTCAATGCAATCTCCATCAAAATCCCAACTCAGTTCTTCATAGAGTTTGAAAGAGCAATTCTCAAATTCATCTGGAATAACAAACAAACCAGGATAGCTAAAACTATTCTCAACAGTAAGAGAAATGCTATATTTTAAAATATGATTGTGTACAAGTTTCTCTTGGTTTTCAGTTTTGCTTTATCTCTCTCTTCATACTCTCTGATACACATTTGATTCCATTTTTGGTAGTAAAGATAGACTACTGAGATCAGAATCTCCCCTATTTCATCACTTAAAGGCTCCTAAAGCAATTGGAGTCAAGTTTCCAATACATGAGAATTTCCAGAACATTTAAAATAGAAATCACAATTTGAGCCTACTGACAACAAAATTTCACTCCACTCCTGACAAATTTTCATGTATTCGATTTTGTTTATGACTGCCATTTTTCATTCTATCGCACAAGTCTCTTAAACACTGAGCACACCCGAGCTACTCTCTCACAGAGTATATGTGTATGGTGATGCTCTTCCTACAAAGACCATTCTGCTCCGTGGTACTCATCGTAGAAGATCATGTATAAATTTAGGATAGAGTTGAAGGTATTTTTGTAAATATTTTCACTTGACAATTAGACAGCCCCAGTTAATTCACTCTTCAATCCCCAAACTAGTATTATTCACCTCTTCTTAATCTTCCTCATCTTTACACATATTAATGCCCAAGAGTCAATATTCATTTCCTTCTCTGTGAACATTTACATGCTAAATGGCCTGGTTGGTTTCAAGATTTTCCAAGTATATGTATATCTAGAGCAAAATCCTGACTTTTGAACATGAATATTTTTAAAGGACTAGTCTAGCCAAATCCAATACCCAGTAGGTTACTCTATTAAAAAGACAATGAATATGGCAATAACAAATTATTGATTTTTCTTTCTCTGCTCAAAGTTTTTGCAAGAATTGCTAGCATCACCATTTTAATGCTCTATGTAAAACTGTTTTTCATTCTTTTAGTTAATATCTCATTTATTATCAACCTTTGTATATGTTCATAGTGACTAAATTACCCTAAATAGATTTTTTATAGTTTCGCTTCATATATTTTTTCATAAACTATAAAAATAAATCTTGCTAATACTGCATTTAAATTCTAACCCTGTATCCCCATAGCTTATCATGCTAATGTTTACATTGAGTTTATTTTGACTTACATTTTACTACCAAGTTTGTTAAAGAAAATGTCATAAAAACTTCTTAGAAATAAAAATAATCACAAATGAAAGATAACAATGTGATCCAATCCTCACTGAAATAAATGTCATTTATGTATTTATTTATTTATATTTATTATCTTTTTTGTCAACTCCTTTATCTATAGTAGAAAGGGCTAGTTAATTTTCTCATTGGCTTAATTAGGGAAGAACGTGATAAAACTATGTAGAATCTGAAAAATAAGATATTTTTAAAACTATAGTAACAATAACATGAACCTGTATACATTATTAGTATCTATATTTCTCAATCTATTTTTAATTGTATATAAACTGATTTTACTACATTAAATTCTGATCCAAACTTACTGGATTTTTCTTGTTTCATCTTCATTAACAAATGTGATTTTTATTTCTTATTAGATTTTTCATCTAAATACATGAATAAATTAATAAGTAAATTATATATATGTATTAATATAATCATAAACATATAAATAAGTAAAAGTCTCCCATACCTTCTGTGGATTGTACAGTTAATCAAAACACAATAGTAATTAAGGTCTTCCAATTTAGCAAATACTGTTTAGATAAAAGGTTCAATTTACCATATCATCATAATGGAAAAAAAGATAAGATTAATAAACAGTGGTTTGAGTGTTTTTAATTACCCAGTCTCGTGAAATATATGTGTTTACCCTATCAGTCACTTATCTTTATAGAGGATTCTCTATAATTAACAGTAACTATTTGGATATTGTAGAGAAGAAACATACAGTGACAAGATGGTAGTCAAAGATCCTTTACATTCCATAACAAATATACTTTTTTTAATGTATTGAATGATAAACAAGAAGAGTCAGGGAATAATGTAGCATCCAATATACTAATGAACTATTAGAAGCTGACATTGTAACCTCACTACAGTAACAGATATACCAAATCACTTCACAATTAGCTTGCCCAGTACTGCCAGTTCAGGGAAGTCACGGAGCTCAGTTTAAAGGATTCTATCCACTTAAATTGCCAAGAATACTAATCTGGAAATGGTTTAAATAAGGGAGACAATTGAAACTCAGAAGTTACAGGACATAATTGAAATTTACTGAGTGCCTGAGGCACTATGTACAGGACTTGTTTTTCTTCATCATTTAAAGCATTACCATTAGCGAAGGTCATTACTGTCATGTACAAAGTGGTTAATCCAGAATGTGAACTATTTAAGTCAACTTTCCTTGACTTTTACTTTAACCAGGCCTCAAAACTGTCTCTCTGTAAAGCTTAGATGCTTTAGAGTACTGGATTTCTTCCCTAAAAGCTTCTAATCTGTCTACAAATGACATCTCAGATCCTCTTAAATGCACTACACACTTTCACATTATACCAGATTCCTATGTGCTACAACAACAAAATCAGAGAAGAATTGCTGCATCTTCAAGGAGAGAGAAAGAGGAGGGGAGAGGAAGCGAGGGAGAGAGGGAGAGACACATAGAGAGAATAACAACTACATCAACATAAAAAATATTGACACCTGAAATATAGGAGGAAATCAGTTTGTGGAGAAGAAAGCCTTCTTTATGTCTTCAGCCTATAACATGGAATCATTAACTGCTCTATTTCAGCTATTTTAGGACCAGAAATACTCTGATTTATAATACCAAGATAAAACAAAAACAGTAAAAATACTTTTATTTCTAAAATGTTAAATGCAGACCAACAAGAAACTAAAACTCACATTTCAAAATAATATCAATTACAAATCAATGAGAAAGTAATATGCAAATGGAATAATAATAATTAAGAGTGAAGTAATTGCACTTTATAAACCAGCCTATGCAGATACCTCAGTACACAATGTCTGTTTGTTTTGATATTGTTTTTTCATAAACATCAGGAATTGAATTTGATTTCCCAGAACCCACAGGAAAATAGGGAGCATGGTGGCAACTCAGCGAATCCAGCTCTGGGAGGGCAGAGAAGTCAAGGTCTCCAGTGCCTGCTACCTTTCCAGTATAACTAACTTGCTGAAATTTTCAGGCAGTGAGATATGCTGTCTCAAATGTAATGAGTGTTTAAAATAGCAGACAATAACATCTTTCTTCCTGTGTCTCTCTGTCTCTATCTCTCTGTGTGACTCTGTCTGTGTCTCTGTATCTCTGTCTCTCTCTGTCTCTGTCTGTCTGTCTGTCTCTCTCTCTCTCTCTCTCTCTCTCTCTCTCTCTCTCTCTCTCTCTCCTCCCACTCTCACTCATGGACTCATATACTATTTTCTCACATTTGTATATGTGTCAAATATCCATGAAGTGAAAATCCTTAGATATATAACTGTGCCTGTAATTACACTAGCCAGAGCAAGTGACATCCACGTAGGTTTGTGCTGTACTCAAACTAGATTATGTCTTTCCATCTAGACTACATGCTTCCTCAACTGTATGGTAATTTGTTTTAATGCTTTGTGTTTCCCAAAGACTTTTGATCTACTCTCATCATGTTCACCTGAACACAATGTAGAATGAACTGTGTATGTGCATATGAGCATGTGAACACACCAAAGTTCTACACATGTGATGAATGTTTCATACTAATAAAAAATTCATTAAAATTACTATTATTTCCATTGGATTTTATGTATACAGTGAAAAAGCATTAAAATGCTTGCCACATTTTGTAAGTGCTTATATTGCTAACACTACATGGATCTTAAAATTAAAAGGACTTTATTTTAAACCTCTTAATATTTTTAAGCATTTGAATTAAAATATAGCTAAGTCATTTCCACTTCTCTTTCACAGTTCCAGGCCCTACATTGTTTGTACCAACAACCATCCTCACCTCTCCTTATAGGCTTCTACTTATGGCTCTTTTTATTTATTATTATTACTAAAAGTGATTTCATATGTGTATGTGTATGTATGTTTATGTGTTTGTATGTGCATGTATATGTGTGTATGTGTACATATATATGTATGTATGTGTGTATGTGCATGTGCATGTGTATTTGCATATGTATGTGTATGTGTATATAACATACGTTACACATACATATAGCATACATATAATAGCAGCTTTCAATAATTAATTTTCCATGCAGCTACATTGCTTAAAGAGTTTTTTAGCTGTAGGAGTTCTCTGGTAGGATTACTGGGCTCACTTATATACAGAATCTTATCTTTTATAAATAGAAATACTTTGACTTCTTCCTTTCTAATTTTTATCAACTTTATCTCCTTCGGCTGTCTTATTGCTCTGACTAGATTACTATATTGAGTAGATGGGGAGAGAGTGGGCAGTGTTGCATTGTCCTTGATTTTAGTGGATTTCCTTCAAATTTTTCTCCATTTAATTTTATGTTGGCAATTGGCTTACCATATATTACCTTTATTGTGATTAGGTATATGTATCCCGATAGATATCAAGACTTTATGAAGAATTTTATCATGAAGATATGTTAAATTTTTTCAAAGGCTTTTACAGCATCTAAGGAGATAATCATGTGGTATTTTTTCTTTCAATTTGCTTATTGATGGATTACATTGATGGATTTTCATGTGTTGAGCCATCCCAGCATCCTGGAATGATCGTTCTATTAGATCATGTGGGATAATGTTTTTGATGTTTTCTTGGATTTGTTTTGGGATATTTTCTTGAGTGTTTTGCATCACTGTTCTTAAGTGAAATTGCTATGAAATTCTCATTCTTTCTTGACTCTTTCTATGGTTTAGGTATCACTGTGAATGAAAATATTCAAATGTACCAACTATCTATTTTATTATATTATAGTATGATATAATCTAAGGCAAAAATCTAAGTTTAAAATAGATAGTTAATGAAATAGTAAAGCCCACCAAGATCTCACATATTATCCATGCTAAAAAGATTATTTTGAACACCAGAAAAAAATGAGGGTCAAAAACTTTTGAAAAATATCTGTGTTGTCTTGTTACTTTGATTAAATTAGTCCCCAAGTTGTAAATGTCATATTCTCTACTTACATAAAAATTTCATTTGAAATCTGAACTGAAATGAAAAACACAGCAAATGAATTACATTCTCTGTATGTGTCCCTGATGGTTGATAATATAATTTATGGATTATCTATGGAAATAAATTAATAATAATGATGCAAGTTCCCCTGCTATAATTTCTTTGAATATGTTGTATTCTTATTTATTTATTTTTTTACTGAGTAAAACACTTTTTCTCCAAAACTGTTCTGAGTTATTAGAGCAATTAGCCTTGGAACAAAAGCAGATGAACATAGGAACAGTTCAAAGGCCAAGTTATTTAAAGACTAGCCTCCTGCTTTGAAATTGTGAGGTGTCATTACCTGTGAGTGACAAGTCAATTGTTATTGTAGGGTTTCAGGCAAGTGTCTTCCCTCTTCCTTCCTCAAACTTAATTCCAATAGAGAAAGATTATCTACAACTGTTTACTATGTAAGTTCCTTAGAAGAATATTGTACAGCATTTATTATTAGTATTACTGAGGTAAGTTCTAGGAAAAGGCCATCTATTTTTTAAAGTTTGTACTTTTCACAACTCTACCCAAATTGGTGTTTATTTTAATTTTCTCCATAGCAAGAGTTACTGATAACCTAGAAATTGTAGTTTTATTGATGAGGTATGAACTGTTGATATAGAATGCATTAATTGATTTAGACAAACATTTCTATAGATTTCAGTTACTATCATGTAAATACTTGCTATATACCAGGAATACTTGCTATATACCAGGATAATACTTAGCTATGTAAAAATGCCCGCAAACGAAAACACATAAAGTAATGAATTTAGAAATGCTTTCCTGGATAATACTAAACTGATTTCCATCTTATTTTGGACTGATTTTGACTGATATTAATTATTCTAACATAGGAAGGTTGTTTTAATTTTTCTGAGAGTACATACTTATGTCAAAAGAAAAAAGATTTTCAGACCACAAGCTTTACCTAGTAAATATTTTGCTGAGTGAAGTCTTGCAGACACTATTAATGTCTTAGCACATTAAGGCTGCTATGGCAACCAACTACAAACGGAATCATTTATAAAGACAATACAACTATTCTCAAGACTCTGGAGGTAGTCCAAGATCCAGAAGCAGATAGTTCCAGAGTTGAGAAAATGTATGTTTCTTGTGTATTGATATCTATTTTCTCATCATGGTGGGAGGGATGAAAATTCTCTATGTTCTGTCTTACAAGGACACGAATTCTACACATGAGGCTGCTTTCCTTCCTGACATAATTACAGCCCAATGCTTATTTTGCCTAATCTCATCACACTGAATTTCACCATTTCAACACAATAATTTTGAGCAAATCACACAAAAGAACACATCTAATTACACAAAAATTAGATAAATGTGTTGCCAACTGTTATAGGGCCTTCCTAAGGAAGTATGTTTAAGTTTTACAAAGCTCAAACCAGGTATTTGCAAACAAAGCACTAAATCAGATGCTTTTAATGCATTTAGAGTTTATTTAGAAACAATCTGGAAGCACACAATGAAGCTAAAACATGCAGCCTTCCTTTTTGAATTCTGTCAGAGACCATAATTTCAATCTCGGAACTGTATGTGACATAGCTTTCCTATTAAATGTCTTTCAAGAGTTGGGTCAGGAAAATACCATAGATTTAGCTTCTTCCACCTCATAGAGATTGAGTTCTATTTTTATCTCATGAAGTAGTAAGCACATCAAACATTTTTCTTATAGGAAATGAGAGAGAGAGAGAGAGAGAGAGAGAGAGAGAGAGAGAGAGAGAGAGAGAGAGAGAGAGAGAGAGAGAGGAGAGAGAGAGAGATTAACCCAGAAGTAAATTTTTCTTTGAAATTGTATATTTTTCCCCAAACTTTGTCAGCCTGGAAATGCAGATAGAGTTATGTGGAAAGTGGAAGGAGGCTTGTCTCCATCTTATTCCGTGTCTTTGAAGTTGAAGCTTTGCAACTGTGCTGGAGTAGAATGCATTTATTTTTGCACAATTCAGCACTTTCTAACATCCATGTGTGGATAGCCTTTAGGCTTTGTCCAAATTATTGATGAGTTTACCAATCTGCTGTATAGCAAAGCTTTCCTGAGCTGAGACTTTCTTTGTGAACATTTACAAGTTCTCTTTCTTTAGAATGAGAGCTTTTTAATTACCTCTGATACTTGATCAATAGGGAAGTACCTTTTTAGAAGACAGAAGATAAAAAAGAAAGAAAATTATTTCATATAATTTCTGTGGTTTCATCAACAAAGCCTCATTGATTTTCTCCTCTAAATAAGAAACAAAGCTAGTTAAACAGCTCTTTCCTTTGTACAAAATCATAGGTAGAATTGTTTGAAAATAATATTATATTATTATTATATATAGGAGGTGTTGAAAATGTTAAACAGATACTCAGCAAGAGGACTCAATTCAGTGAGAGATAAGCATTAATGCTATTTGAAACAAATTCATTTAATAAAGAAAATCACGTATGAAGCCAGAGTTCTAGATGCAGTATTGATAACGGTTTGACATATGACCCATCAATTACAGCCATATGGCAAATTCAGTAGCAGCAGATTGATACTTAATGGGTTTTGAATATATAACATGACAAAAGGATGTTTGGAAGATTGAATAATCTTAATCATCCAGAAGTTGAGTGCCCAATATGGAGGAGATGAAAGAAGAAAACAAAATCATTTTCATACTATTATAGACATGTTGTGTGTACTGTAGAGTGAGTTCTGAAGAATTACCTTGTGGGCCTTGCGAGTTTCAAACACTTTGGAGTCTCAGGACTAACTAAGAAGTAAAAAAAAAAAAAAAAAAAAAAAAAAATAGAGGCTTTTTTTAAAAATAAAATTCCGTTAAAATAATTAGAATTAGAGAAGACAGTTTCCATTTAAATAAAACCATATTTTCCTAGAGTCAATTTTATTTGTTTGTCTCTGAATTAGTTTGTAGGTGACAGTGATTCTTACTGATTGTCCCTACAACTAATGTCAAATGTACAATAACCTTTTAAATGAACAAATTTCTTTCATTAAAAATATTTCTGAAATAATATCAAAATCTAAAATTTTAGTGTTCATTTGCTGTTACACAGGTTCTCCCTCCTCCTCTCCCCCAAGTGCCACTCCTACCTCCAGTCTCTCCAGGATCCACTTTTCTTTCCTTCAGGCAATGGCAGGGCTCCAGGATACCAAACAAACATGGCACATTAAGTTTCAATAATGCTAGTTATCTCCCCTCACATTAAGACTAGAGGAGGAAACCCAGTTGGACAGAAAGAGTCCCCAAGCAGGCAAAAGACAGGGACAGTATCCATGCTCATTGCTGAGTCCCACAACAAGACTAAGTTACACAACCATAACAGACAGAACATTTTTTTTAACATTTGACAAATAGGACGTATCTTTTTTTTTTTTTTAATTTTTTTCAAATTTTTTTTATTTTTTTCTTTTTTTTAATTCAATATATTTTTTATTCGATATAATTTATTTACATTTCAAATGATTTCCCCTTTTCTAGCACCCCCACTCCCCGAAAGTCCCGTAAGCCCCCTTCTCTTCCCCTGTCCTCCCACCCACCCCTTCCCACTTCCCCGTTCTGGTTTTGCTGAATACTGTTTCACTGAGTCTTTCCAGAACCAGGGGCCACTCCTCCTTTCTTCTTGTACCTCATTGAGTTTCTCTGTAGAGCCCTGGCTGTCCTGGGACTCACTCTGTAGGCCAGGCTGCCTGCCTCTGCCTCCCAGAGTGCTGGGATTACAGGCGTGTGCCACCACCGCCCTGCTGGAGGTATCCATTTTTGCAGCCAGTGTTCTACGCAAAGAGGTGAAAACTGAATTACATTATTATGTTATGAATTGTAATGGCATTCATTCCTCAGGAATATAAAGAATTGGAAACTGCCTTTATTTTTCTGCTTGGAACGGCCCCATCGGCTCATATATTGGAATGCTTGGTCTCAGACCAGGAATAGTTTGGAAAAGATTAGAAATGAGGTCTTTTTTTGGCAGAAGTATGTCACAAAGGATGGGTTTGGAGGTGGAAAAAAATCCATAGCATTTCCAGTTAGCTTTCCCTTTTTTACTTGCTGATTGTTGTTGAGCTCTTAGGAAATGCTGTAGCAATGTGCTTGCCTGGTGGTGACAGTGCCTCGTGGTGGTCACATATTCTAACCCACTGGAACAACGAGCCCCCAAAACACATTTCTTTTATAAGTTCCCTCAGGCATGGTGTCTCTTAGTAACAATACTAAAGTAATTAATGCTGTATTGATTTTATATTTGAAAGTTGTTACGAATGAGGATTTCAGATTCTGGAGAGAAGGCTGAAGTTTATGAGCACTGGCTGCTTTTCAAATAGATCAACATTCAATAACCAATAATCTGCATTAGCTCATAATAATCTGCAGTTCTAGTCACAGAGGGTTCCTCGCCCTCTTCTATAGGCACTACATACATGTGACATACAAATATATAGGAAAAACATGCACATGCATAAAAATAAAAATACTTAAAATAATCTTTATCATTTGTGATTTATAGTAACTCTACTCCTAAAAATTATGAATTCTCATCTGAAAGTTTTTAAGTTATCAGACCGATTGGAACACAGATATGCCAATTAAAACAAATGATTACTTAAAAGGTGACTTTGATACCATGATAAAAATTCAGTAAATATACCTATTTCTAAATTTAAAAAAATATCATTCTCAATAGTATTTCTTGCTGTGTGTCTGTCTGGCAAGTACTTCTACATGCTGAGACAACCTGCTAGTGACTTTCCTGTCTTGACAGCTGGGTGGCTTGTATGAGTCTCTACTCAGTGTGTGTGGGTGTATGTGTGTTGTCTTCCAGCAATTAATTCTGATTCTAAATAGTACTAAACTTCTCTCCTGTGTGCACAGTGATGAACTGCTGCCAGGTCGTCCAGATATCCACTTTCTAATTTTGTTTATATTTATTGAATCTGTTTTGTTTGCTCTTTGTGGTGGAGGTCAAACATTCCTTTATGCATTTGAGTCAGGCAATCTCACTGAACAACATCTGCAGCACAGCTACTTCTTTCAGATAACATCACAATAAATATTTGACAGTGCAGGAAACTATCCTCTAAGATGTTTTTCCCTAGATGATAAATTCCATTTAAATCCAATATCTACTCTTCAATGTCTCTTCAGCAAAAATATCACATGATATTTTCAGTGAATATAGGTCACTCATATTTGATCAAATGCAAAAGAAAAGAGAATCACATTTATGTGCTTTTGATGGCTTAAATGACTAAGTTTATGGGTTTTGTTGTTGTTGTTGTTGTTGGTGGTGGTGGTGTTATGGTTTTCACTTGAGCTCTAGGAAAGTGAGAGTTCCTGTCTCAAAAGAAAGCAGAAACCACAAAGTGAAAATTATTCATGAATCACTTCTGAGACTGATCTCTGATATCTTCACACACACACACACACACACACACACACACACATTGAAAAAGAGGGGAGGGAGAGGAGATAGATAGATAGATGATAGATAGATAGATAGATAGATAGATAGATAGATAGATAGATAGATAGATTGAGAGATACAAAGATAGATAGATAGATGATCGATAGATGATGGATAGATAGATTGATTGATACAAAGATAGATAGATGATAGATAAATAGATTGATAGATACAAAGATAGATAGATAGATGATAGATAGATAGATTGATTGATATATAAAAGATAGATAGATAGATAGATAGATAGATAGATAGATAGATAGATAGATAGATAAAGATGGATGAATGGATGGATGGAATGGAAGCTATTTTCCTGTGCACCTGAGAAGGTAGCAGCAGCAGTACACCTTGTTCTCACCTTTCTTCTAAGTGATTTGCACCTGTTTATCAAATCCGTGTGATTTTTTTCTTTTATTAACATCTTTTATGCCCATACATTTAAAATTCTTCAAGGTGTTCTCCTGTTCCTTTGGATTTTCAGACATGTGGTCAGAATAGACATTATAAGAAAAAATCTATTTGAGGGTCATTCTAAGGGCAGGGAGGCAGGAGTGGGTAGGTTGGTGGGGTAGCACCCTCACAGAAACAAGGGAAGGGAGGATGGGATAAGGGGTTTCCAGAGGACAAACCAGGAAAGGGGATAATATTTGAAATGAAGATAAATAAAATATCCAATATAAATAAATAAATAAATGGCACATATAAAACATGGAACTTTAAAAGCCTGGCTTTAAAAACCGATTTCAAAATTATGTATATTTCCTGGTGTATAAGATAATAGCTGAGATTTTACCTTTCATTCACTTCTCTCCGGTCTGTATGTTTGGAGTAAACATACCTGATCCCTCCAAGTATGCTCTCACTGCTTCCTTAACCTTTGGACTGAAAGCCTTTGTTTAAAGAGCTTTCAAGTGGAAAATTTCTACCTGCTATATAGCAGAACACGTCAGACATGCTATGATGTTCCAGAAGCTATCACAATCATGTGTGCCAATATGAACTAAAAGAAAGGAAGATATGAAGAAAGATAGAGAGACAGAAGCAAAGAAGAGGTACATTTCTCAGAGTTATTAATTATTTTAGAAATTATAACAATCCTGTATTAATATTAAAGTCTGAATTTAATAAGTTTATGGAGAAAGATCAGTGTTGTCTATGATGTGTCATAGAACTCTGTAGATACACAAAAGTAAATTGTATCTATACTTTCTGGAGCAGAGACCTAGTTTTCTGCTGAAAATAAACTTTCTGCCATGGAACTTAACATTGGAGGGATGGTTCTTTATAAAAACTTGAATGGCCATGAAATCAGACCATCCATAAACCATGGAGAAGAGAGCTGACTACAAGTAAGTTTCTAGCTCTCCAGTTGCTTCATATATAAAGACAGTGGTGAGACTCAGAGGGTGCTGAATCCATTTCAAAAAGCACAAGTACAGTCTATGCAGTTTGGTTCTTTTGCTTTGAAAACTATTTTTTGTGGACAAATGCTTCTATTTTAGATTATATATAGGTATTTTGAGGACATTACCAGTGAAGTCTTATTGGGAAGAAAGGCATCACAGCTAATCTAAGGGAAAAAAATGGAATAATAAGACATTCTTGATGTCATTGTGGTAGAATTCATAACAAAGATGAAAGATATCTGCTTACTAGGCTAAACACAAACAAAAGCACATAGCTATATGGCCACAGGAACAGAATTTTAACCTCAGGTAAATGTGTAATAAGTTACTGAACAATTCTAGTTCCTCAAACCAGCAATATTAGGTGAAAATAAAGAATTTAAAAAACTACATGAACTTTTCCCAATTTGTGTAGGTTAATATCTGGTGAACACATTAAAAGTTTGAGAACTTAAAGCTCACATAGAAATGATAATTTGTTTAATTTGTGTCAGTCAAATATTTTCTTTCATTTTTTACTATAGAATAAATTTCCTTATGTATCATGGCTATATGGACATGAAAATTTCCCACAGTCTATGAGAGTGACACACTTAGGGTTTGTCGTCTTATACTGATTTTATAACTACTATATATCATTTTATTTTGTTATTAAGTACAGGAGCTAGATCTATGATTGCAAAATTGACTAATGTGTCCTGAATAGTGCTGGTATTACAGAATTGGCAAGTTGCTGCATCCCAAATTGAAGACATATATTGGGACAGTTCCTCAAGCATCTGTGTCAAATGATAATTGTTAGCCACACAGAAATTGTGAGCCACACACAAGGTAAATAAGTTTACAGAAATTCTTCATGTGTATGTCTAGCTTACCCCACTATGCTGGTGAATAGGAACACTTAAAGCAAAGCCTAAAACGAGACTCAGAATGACTGGTTTCTATTGTGAAAGAGTTAATGGTAAAGGAATGAATCAAAGCCATAGCAAAACAAAATAACCGTGAGCATTGCGTGCCCATTAACCATCTTGCAATTCTGCATTAAGTCCTGTCAGACATAATGATAGGCTACAACTAGCTTCAGTTTTGTTAAAAAAGGGAGAACACAGAGCCTCCATAAATGTAAACTCATTCTTGTTTGTTTTCTTAAGATATTATATACTTATATTCACTCCTGATGATGTTTTCTGTTCAGGTGCAAATCGCCAGCCACTGGATGCTGGCAGGAGAAATATCTATACATTCATAACTTGTGTAACAGGACATGAGGAGTACCATCATTATTTGATACACTTGGACAATTTTCTTGTGGGAGATTCTTTTTTCTTGTAATGAAGGGTTCTGTTAAGATTAATGATTGCAAATGAGCATAATATACTACTAGAAACAGACAATTTCTCACTGGAGGGAAAGCAGAGGAACACATGGGGAGGGCAGTAGAGGGATGAAGGCTCAGTGTTGCATAGAACTTGCAGGATACAAATGGAGTCACAAACCCAGCAGCAAATTTTTGCTAATTTGAATAAATTTGCCAGTGTTTCCTATCAATGATGTATTTGCTTTTCAAATACATTTGCGGGATATGCTTAAAATCCCAAAGAGTGTGCTATGTAAACAGTAGGTGCCACTGAAGAGGTTGCTTTCCCTTTCTTTATTCAGGTAAGTCATGTGAGGCACATTTTCAATGGTGTGTCACTAAGGTCTGTGGGACCAACCTGTAAACACTGGAGGCAGTTGTTAAGTATCCTTGAATGCTAAATCTCCTGATGTTCATTCCCCCAAAGCACTTTAGTCCTGCTTTTTGGGACCATGATAATGGATAGCGTACAAAAAAAAATCAACAATTTTGGTTAGGTTCTGTTTAACCATGTCCATGACTTCTGATTTCTATAGTAAAAAGTTCAAGGGCCATATTATACACAGATATCAAGAGAAAAATCTTTTATGAATGTATCATTTTGTAATTACACAGTAACATACTATTCTTCAGAGGGGATACTTAAATAGTCAATGCTAAATATATTAGTTTACAATCAAAAGAATACTCATTCAGCAATTGGTATTTCCTTTCAGATTCTATGGTGATAAGCAGATAATAATTGGTTGAATAGAGCCTAAATGTTTTTTTTTAAATCATTCAAATTATTCATTCAAAGGAGAGTGACTGGGAAGACAAGAGTAAACAGAGGAATACTGAATCTCATAGTTTGCTCATAGTTATTATGGATTAAATAATACACATAAAAAACTTATGAAGTATAATTTTGTTTATTTTTAAAATGCTTGTGTATATGTAAAACAGAACATGGGAAAGGAACAATTCATTGTCTGGAATCAAGATCCACTTTTAGGATGCAACACATCCCTAACACTTTCTGGGTGGTCCAGACTAGATGTGTAATTGTACCTGGGGAAAAGCGAATACTACTCTTCTACAAGAATGTTATTAAGAGTAATTCAACTGCTAAGTTCCTTTACTAGAAGAGTAGTATTTGCTATTCTCTCTATATGTTCTCTACAGTTCTCTATACACTTTGTTGGGTATTTCAGCTAATGTCATTCTTACCTGGGAGCCTCTTGCTTTTCTGGGATCTGGGACTTTCTGTTGGCTAACCTTGCTACACCTCTGTTAAATTTCCTGATCCTCTCTGTATATCTCCCCAATCTCCTCCCACACTTGATCCTGTCCCCCTTTTTTCCTCTCCTACCTCTACCTCCAACCACCAGACTGAGCACAGGGACCCCAATGGAGAAGTCAGGGGAAGAATTGAAATAGCTGAAGGGGTTTGCAACCACAGGAAGAACAATTATATTAACCTATCAAATCCCCCAAAGCTCCCAGGGACTAAACCACCAACCAAAGAATACACATAGAGGGACCCATGACTCCAGCTGCATGGATATGTAGCAGAGGGTGACATTATCTGCCATCAATGAGATGGGAGGCCCTTGGTCATGAAGAATCAATGCTCCAGCATAGAGGAATGCTAGGGTTGTGAGGTAGGGTGGGTGAGTGGGTGGGGGAGCACTCTCATAGTAGCACGGGGGAGGTGGAGGGGATAGGGGAAACCAGGAAGGGGATTTTGAAATATAAATAAATAAAATAACCAATAATTTAAAAGAAAAATCCAGAGGGCATGTAAGACACAAAGAAATTATAGTCTTCTAAGTACAGCAAGAGCACAACACATATGGATTTGTAGGGACTATGGCAGCATCCATGGGGGTCTGTACAAGTATGACCAGATGGGGTCCCAGCTACGAGAAGAGAAGCAGACACAAGCACCAATCTCCATCCTGGAAGCTATCTCCCACTGATTACCCATTGCAAATGCAAAAATATTGTTTTCCAATAGAGTCTCACTGGAGAAAGAAAACACTATTAAGGGAAAGACTCATGCCTAATAGTTGAGTAGCAACACCAAGTGAAGTCAAGATTGGTAGAGATTATTACTTTTGCAATATTTTCTGAGAACATCTTTTTGTACCCTTACAGGGTACAAAATATCAAGGATTCCAGTTTTATGTTTGTGTAGGATTTTCAAGTATACAAACATGTGCAGATACATCTATATGTATTTCTTGAGATTTTTCTTTATATTTTGTTTGATGCTTAATTTTTGTCCCATCGTGTTCCTAAAGATTAAGTGCAGAATGATTGCCCTAAGCATCAGGAATGGTGGAAGGGACAGTAGATAATTCACATTTTCACCTGTCATACGAAAGCACAGAAAGCACAGGAAACTGAGCGAGGCTTTTGAAACCTCACAACATTTTCCCATTGACAAATTTCCTTCAGTAGGTGGTATCTCCTATAACAACCCAAACAGCATCACCATTGGAAATGAAGTTTTCAAATGCTGACCAATCTGGTAGGTATCTCATTCAAACCACTATGTGTATTGTCCCAGTAATTTTATTAACTATGTATACCCTAGAGTCCCCTGAGAAGGGGATTTCGATTGCAGAATACCTTGATCAGACTGATCCAAGCATCACTGTTTTGTTCATTGTTGCTCTAGGAGCCACTGAAAGCTATATCACTTCTGGATCAGTCGTTGTTGGTTTTTAAATAAAAGGTAGATAACCCCGGGTCTATGAGCCCACAATCAGCCTTCCTTTATGGTGTCTGAGATTTCTGTGGTTTGCTCATGTTTTGACTTCTCTCAATAATGGAACGTAGCATGTAAATGTAAACAACCTAAATCCTTTTCTCTCTTTAACATATTAACAAAACAGAATTTATAAGGATTTCTGATTTCCAAACCCTTACTTGTATATTCAAGACTTTCATAAATTAAATCTAACCAAAACTGCAGCGGTAAAAATATATAACATAGTTCCTCTGTTAGCTGAAGTGACAGTAGCACTTGATGGTTACTATGGTAGAAAAAATCCATTTTCTTCATGGATGTGGTCAGCCTCCTGCAGGTTGTTCATGCTTTAGTAGCTGACCTTTATCCACACACACATACGTGACAGTGCCAATAGGGACTATTGGTAAAGGTAAATTGAAACTGCCCCAGAGACTTTCTTAGATAAGATAAAAGGGTGATACAAGGTTTGTATTGAACAGAATACATTGTTCACACGTATTAAACCCTCAGAGAATATTGGATTGGAGGTAAAATTCTCTTTGACAAATTTCTGTTTTACCATTCTGAGGTTCTGTGTTTGATTCCCCAATCTCATCTGACAAAAGCGAAAAAAGTTTGGTACATTGTTAATTATTCAAGATCATTTGTAAAGTGATTACAGAGTATCAGATGGAGCAAGCTAATTTAGCAGAGGTGTGCAGAGATTCAGACACATCACCTGCTAAATGCAAGGATGCCAGGGATGGAGGATTCTCTAGCTTTATCACTGTCTACCTTTTCCAGTTTTATGGAAAGTAGTTATGAAAGCTATTCAAGGTGGCTCCATTCACTAAGAAAGAAATTGATTGCAGCCAAGGGAGCATAATGTATCACAGAGTGAATGTGCACAAAGTCTCATCAGGTTAGAAAGAAAGGTAAAACACTTTGAATATGTTTCAGAAGCAAATCAGCCAAGCAGAATTTGATTGAGTTGGAGAGAAACACACAACACTGTGGAAGATAATGGATAAACAATCAGCATTAAGTGATCCATGTGCAGCAAAAACTATGCCAGATTTTGTTATTAGTAACTAAGTTCTTAGAGTGAAGAGTGTCCATGTGGGGACAGCACATTTACGAGTTGAAAGCATATGGACTGTTCTGGGTTAAATCTATGTCCAGGTGAACCATAAAGTTTTAAAACTATCAAGTACTTAGAGATGTACTTCTTTTAAAACTAACTATACAATGCTGTTTAGGTATTTATGTATTTATTTATGTATTTGTTTTCTTACTTATTTTCTTACTTACTCACACTCATTCTATTTAAGATGTTACAGTATGTGTTATGCCATCAACTCTCCTGACATAGTCAATAAAATATCTTCAGACTAGAAAGTCACTATTGAAAAGCAGGTAGATCCTCTCCTGAAAAGTTGTGGAATTCTTTGTCCTGGAAAACAGCATTCCTCAAGACACTAACCATTAAGGTAAATATGGAGATTTATAAAAATGTTTGCATTTATAGTGTATTTCTATAAACAATGAATATCTAAAGCAGTTCTGTATTAAATGATTGATTTGTGTGATCAACTTGACAAAAGCTGGAGTTATCACAGAAAAAGGAGCCTCTCTTGAGGAAATGCCTCTATAATATCCAACTGTAAGGCATTTTCTCAATCAGTGATCAAGAGTGGCAGGACCCATTGTGGGTGGTGCCATTCCTGAGATGGTAGTTCTGGGCTCTGAAAAAAAAAAGCTGAGCAAGCCACGGGAAGCAAACCAGTAAGCAGCATCCCTCCATGGACTCTGAATCAGCTCCTGCTTCCTAACCCATTTGAGTTCCAGTCTTGATTCCTTTAGTGATGGACAGCAATGGTGAAGTGTAAGCCAAATAAGCCCTTTCCTTTCCAACTTGCTTCTTGGTCATGATGTTTTGTGATGTTTCAGGAATAGAAACCCTGAGTAAAACAATGGACTCAATCTCCATGTCAAGCTCTGTGATGCATGATATATAAACACCTATGTTAAAGCATAAAAGATGAGGAAATGTGTGATAAATTTAAATCTCTGACAAAGTGCTGAGGACATATAATATTCAATTATAGAAAACCAAAACCAATATCTTTGGATCATTAAACACATTGTTCAGAAGCTGAATTTTAAGAAGTTTCAATTTTATAATATAAAACTTTTGTTTATGTGTCTTTACATATGGTCTTGTGATATCTGCAGTTCACTAACAAGGACATTTTATAATTATACTTCAATTATATGACATATAAATTCTTAATGCTATGCAGCTAAATATAATGTGCAGTTAAAGGAAAATGAACTTAAATATTAAAGACTATGAAATGCTAGAAATATGAAATATTATTTTCCTTTTACTTCTGATCAGAAAAGAAATAGATTTTTTGAAATAGATTTTTATAATCAGTCTTCTAATGGAATAATGAAAAGAAAACTATAGTATAAGGAGATAAAACAAAAACTAAACCATTGCAATTGAGTTAAATGAAGAGAATGAACACACACACACACACACACACACACACACACAAACACACACACAAATAAAACCACAATAGGTGCAGATACACATTTCCTCCCAAAACCATAAAACACTAGCCTGGAAGTTATCCTATATTCACAAAAGAGATCTGAAAATACCCTAGTATTTACATAGACATATATTATACACATATTAATATATATTATTATATGTATAATTATAAAATGAGAGAAAAAATAAAAAGCCTGACATTAAGAGACCAGCATTCTCCCAAGATGCTGTTGACTTCGTTTTCAGTTGGCCACCTAATTCTAGGCATGCAGTCTGTTCTTAAGAGTAGTATGTCTCCAGGGTGAAGCTTCCTTGGAGAAAACTAAATTTTAATTTGCAAGTGGATAACAATTGGAAATAGTTTCTGTGTTAGGGATGGGGACATGTGTTCACTTCTCCATTTTCTTCTTAGCTTCCATCTGGTGCAGAATTGTGCAGGTCCTCTGTATACTGCCTCAGTCTCTGTGAGTTTGATGTGCATCGACCCCGATGTAGTTAGAGGGTCTTTTTTTCCGTTGTGTCCTCCATCTCTTTCGATTCTGATTCTCTTTCCACCTGCCCTTCAGAGGGTTCTCTGAACCCTGAAATGAGTGATTTGGTAGATATACTCTGTTCATGGAAGAGTATTCCACATTCTTTCATTCTCTGCCAATGTAGATCTCTGTATTTGTTGCCATCTTCTCCAGGAGGAAGGAAACTTCTCTGATGACGGCTGAGCAAGGCAGTTCTCAATAAGCATCTGGATGAAGTTAGGAGATATATTATTGCTCCAATTTTTAGTACATCAGTGGCATATGGAATTTTACCTGGATCCCGGGGCTATTTAATGTCAGCTTTCCATCATATAAGTAGTGCCAGGTATGGATTCCATCTTATGGACTAGATCTTATGTAAAACCAGATATTGATTGGTTCCTCCAACAAGTTTACCACCAGTATTATATTAGTAAATCTTTCAGAAAGGATAACCTTGTAAATTGAATGGTTGTAGCTGGATTGATATTTTACCTTTCTCTTTTGGTAGTGTACTAAAGACTTTCCTGTAGCAAAGATGTGAACACACATGCGTGAAGGCTCTATGGAGGCACCTGCTTGACTCATGTTCAATGAGCTATGTAGGTGTTGCCTTCAGCAACAGGGCCTTTCTGTCATGCTGTGGAGATCAACCTATCATCGTAGCAATAGCATGGGTTATTTGGGAGTTCCCAAAAGATCCATTAGCTAACAAATTAATTTGATATAACCTAATCCCTACAATATACGCTTAAATTGATGACAAGAAAGGTTCTGTTTCCCTCATTATTTGATGATTTTATTTAGATGGACTTCATTTATATATATATTTTAGGAAGCTTCTATTGTTTTAGGTAACCATACTAACCTTCAAATCGCACTTTATCTGTCTCTCCTCGTGTTTCCTCCCCCATGGCTATCATCCTTCCTCTTCTCTACTTGGTGCTCCTGATGCCATCCATATCTATTTATTACATTTCCCCTTTCTAGGGTTATCTTTCTACACTCACTCCTTCCCACCGATTATTTTATGCCTAACTTCTATGGTACTATGGGTTACAGCTTTTATTTTACTAACCTAATAGCTAATACCTATATATATATATATATATATATATATATATATATATATGTTTGTGTGTGTGTGTGTGTGTGTGTGTGTGTGTGTGTGTGTGTGTGTGTATGTGTGAGTGTGTGTGTGTGTGGGGTGTGTGTGTGTGTGTGTGTGTGTGTGTGAGTGTGAATACACACATGTATTCCAGAATCTGGTTAGCTCACTAAGGCTGAGTTTTTATGTTTTATGTTTTATCCATTTACCTATGAATTTTATGATTTTAGTTTTTTTTAAATCACTGGATAATAGTCTATTGCACAAATATACCATATTTCTTTTATACATTAATTATTGATGGACATCTATGTTGTCCATTTTCTTCTTATGCTTCTTTAAGCTATTATGAATAGTGCAGAAATAAAAAGAGTTAGCAAGTTTCTCTGTGGTAAGATAAACCATTATTTTATTTGAAGTCTCAAGAGTGGTGCAGCTGGGTCCTAAGATAGAGCTATCCCCATTTTCCTTAGGGACCACTACAGTGATGTCCATTATGAGAGTAAAAGTTTGTACCTCTCTCAACATTACATGAGGATCCCTACTGTTCTACATGCTTGCCAGCATTAACTATAGTTTGTTCTATTTTTGTGTTTTTTTGTTTTATCGTATTGATCTTGGTCATTCTCATGGGTATAAGATGAAATCTTGGATAAAGTGGAAATTTTTAGTTTATGAAATCTTAGTTTATATCAATCAACAGCAGGCATTATTGTTTATATGTACTGCTTAATAGTCTGTAGATCATATATTCTCAAATTCATGACCATTAATTTGCATACTTACGCTCTCAAATTTTAACCTACACAAAAATTTCTACTAATCTCTTGAAGAAGCACAATTCACTGGGCTTCACTCTCATAATTAGAATTAGAAATTCTTAACATTGTACCTCTAAGGCACTCAATATGCTAAGCAATTATTGTCACATTTAAACACTCATGAGCCACTCAAAAGAGATGGGAGAAATGAATCTGGGCTTCACTTAATAGATAAAAGTAAACAAGGACAAACCTCTAAAATATCAGGGTATCAGACCATCTGGGTCTGGGAATTTCAATGAACTAGACACAGAACAAGTCATCTCAGTGATGATGGTGAGAAAAGGCCTGGGAAAATTCTGAAGAAAAGGTTTAAATTACAGGTTAGTTCTACATAATAATAGCAAATGATTCTCTGCTTTTGTTATAGAAAATAGGTTAGTTCCCAGATTACCCAAGGATGTAACAGAGAGCTGCAGAGGACAGATGGGATTCCTGAATTAAAAAAAAATGAGAGTGAGAGAGAGAAAAAGGAACAAAAACTCCACAGTTTCAGGGACATTTTGGTGAACCTTTCATAATGTGAATAGAGGTTCAACAGCACAATGAAGAGTTTAACTAAGAGAAACTGGAACCAGTTCTGTTATCCAGAAGTAACAAACTTTGAAGTGATCTTTTACAATAAAACTCCTGCAGTCCATGGAGGGAGAAGCCCAGAGTTCTCCACCACAACAAGATTATAAGGTACTCAGTGTGGACACACACACATTTCCTACTTTAAACCACAGCAGTACTCTACATTCTAGACACTTACACAAAATTATTATGTAATTTTATAAATACACAGTATCAAATTTGCTGAAGCTTGAAAAGACTCTTTACATAATAAATTTTAATATAAAAACATTGAATCATTGAATTTTAATATTTTCATCTATGTACTTATTAATACAACATATGTAGGAAGTGATTCTATGAAATATAGATTCATAGTTCACTTATTCATCAAGCATTTCACAAGTGTCCACTTTTAACTAGATATATAGTAGAGAACTTTAAAATATAAATTGATAATGCATTCCTGTGTGGAATATAAACAAAATTTTTATATTTCATAATTTGCTTATTTTCCCTGCTCTGTTAGATTTTTATGCTCCATGTGTTATATATCTGTTCAAGACTACTATATAAAGGTCAACCAGTATTCTCCAGTTGATGAATGGATGCATTGTAATTGTCTATGATTTATGGAACCTAAAAAAAATGTTTTAAACGTGAGACTCATTTGACATTTCAGTAATTTTCTCTAAAGTCTTTAAGTTTATTCTCTCGTCACTTGATCTTAGCCAAAAGGCTGAGAAGTGATGTGAGCCTTATGTTCACTGAATGGTCTCTGTGGGATGTGGAATGTTTCATGTTTAATTGTACATTTGTCTCAATGCTGATAAAAACTGATACAGAGACAGCCTTTGGAGACAGAACATGTGATTTTATAAGAATAGTATTTGAGGACCCATATTCCAGAAATTTAGAAATGGAAGTAAACAAATAGTTTCTTCCTAGTTAAACACACACACAAACACACACACACACACACACACACAAGACAAAAATGAATGGGGTAGGAGTGTCTTGATATCTCATGATTCCTATCACCTCCCAGAATAGCAGTAACCACTTGAAGCTATTCTTCACTACATTATCCTGTAAGGACATTTTATAAATAAGGGTTTACATTGTTTCTTAGCCAGAGTTTCTATTGCTGGGACAAAAATATCATGTACAAAGTAACTTGTGGAAGGAAGGGCTGATTTGTCTTCCATAGCACAATTTACCATCAAACATAGTCAGAACAGGAACTAGAACAGGGCAGAAACCTGGAGGCAGAGGCTGACGCAGAAGCCATGAAGGAGTGCTGCTTACTGACTTGCTCAGCTAGCTTTCTTATAGAATCCAAGACTACCAGCCCAAGGATGGTACCACCCACAATGGGCCCTCCCCCCTTAATCACTGATTAAGAAAATGCCTTACAGTTGGATCTCATGGAGGTATTTCCTCATCTGAAGCTCCATTCTCTGTGATACTCCAGCTTGTGTAAAGTTGACGCACAGAGCCAGCAAGTACACTTTGTATTCATTGAAAGACCTTTTTGTTCTAGGATCCTTTGTAAATTACATTATTCTTCTAATGAGTCTACAGAGTTATAGAGATTTCAGGTTGAGGGTTAGTATTAGTGTTCTTCTATTAGTTAATTTTCACCAGAGTTTGTAATAAAAGTTCAAAGCCAAAAGAGAACTTGAAATGGCTTTATTTGATGTCCTTCTCATATACAAGAGGGATATTTTTCCATTGCTTTTTGTTTTGTTATGCTTCTTTTGGTTCATTTTAGCATCAGTCTAATTGGAGCTCAAACATGAAGATACAGTTTGTATGCTGTGTCAAAAGTGTTCATTTCTTATGTTAACAACCCTAAGTATCTTAAGAAATGCACTTTTTCTCTGTTAAAAAACATTGGCCATTACATTAGTGGGTGTTTTCAAGTAGGAAAAACCTCCAAAATCTGGCCAAGGTGATGACATAGGTGTAGCTATCCAGCAGCTTTGGACAAATTTGGTACACCTGGAAGAAGAAGTAGGGCTGAAAGAGGAGGGAGGAGAGAGAGAAATAATGAAGTCAAGACAAAGTTCTGATCAGGACTCAATGTTTAATATCTTAACCCAGAATATATAGGGGGAAACCCACCCCCCAATTTGCCAAGATCTTGTCAACAAAACAAGCTTCGTTGCTCAGCAGGTTGTGGGTTCTTGTTGCAAATGTGGAAGAACAATATACTCCACCCTAGGTGGGACAAGGTCTGATTTAGCTCTCTCAAGCCTTGGAGAAAGGCACAGATAGCAGTCATTTAAGGATGAAAATCAGACATTAGTCCAACTACTATTGAAAACAATATGAAATTTCTTCAAAATATTAAACATGGAAATTGCAGTTGGTGTAGCTTGCCACTCTTGTGAAGCCAAGTCATCTTCCCAAAGAGTTACAGGCAGATCCCTGCTCACTGCAACACTCCTCACAAATACGTCCAAATACAGCAGATAGGTAGATGAATGAAATATGATATCATTATTGTCTTATTAGTGTTTCTATTCCCATGATAAAGAACATGACAGAAAGTAACATGGGGAGACAACGTCATATTCCATATTAGACCTCTGGGTAATAGCCTGTCACTGAGGGAAGATAGGACAGGAACTCAAGCAGGAATTCAAGCAGAAACCATTAAGGAATTCTACTTACTTGGCTGAGCCTGATTTCTTTTTTTCTTTTCTTTTTTTTTTTTTTTTTGGTTTGTTTCTTTTTTTTTTTTCATTTTTTTAATTTGATGTATTCTTTATTTACATTTCAAATGGTTTCCCCTTTTCTGGGTCTCCACTCCCCGCAAGTCCCATAAGCCCTCTTCCCTCTCCCTGTTCCTCCATCTACTCCTTCCCACTTCCCTGTTCTGGTATTCCCCTATACTGTTGAATTGAGTCTTTCCAGAACCAGGGACCCCTCCTCCGTTCTTTTTGGACATCATTTAATATGTGGATTTTTTCTTGGATATTCCAGGTTTCTAGGTTAATATCCACTTATCAGTGAATGCATACCATGATTGATCTTTTGAGACTGGGTTACCTCATTTAATATGATATTCTCCAGCTCCATCCATTTGTCTACGAATTTCATGAATTCATTGTTTCTAATGGCTGAATAGTACTCCATTGTGTATATATACCACATTTTTTGTACCCATTCCTCTGTTGAGGGACACCTGGGTTCTTTCAGCTTCTGGCTACTAAAAATAGGGCTGCTATGAATATAGTGGGGCATGTGTCCTTATTACATGCTGGGGAATCCCCTGGGTATATGCCCATAGAACACCAATAGCTTATGCTCTAAGATCAAGAATTGACAAATGGGACCTTATAAAACTACAAAGTTTCTGTAAGGCAAAGGATACTGTCAAAAGGACAAAATGTCAGCCAACAGATTGGGAAAGGATCTTCACCAACCCTAAATCTGACAGAGGGCTAATATCTAATATATACAATGAACTCAAGAAGGTAGAACCCAGAGAACCAAATAACCCCATTAAAAAGTGGGAGACAGAGCTAAACAAACAATTTTCACAAGAACTTCAGAGGGCTGAGAAACACCTTAAGAAATGTTCAACATCATTAATCATTAGGGAAATGCAAATCAAAACAACCCTGAGATTTCACCTCACACCAGTCAGGATGGCTAAGGTCAAAAACTCAGGAGACAGCAGGTGCTGGCGAGGATGTGGAGAAAGAGGAACACTCCTCCACTGCTGGTGGCATTGTAAGATGGTGCAACCACTTTGGAAATCAGTCTGGAGGTTCCTCAGAAAACTGAGCCTGATTTCTTATAGCTCAAAGAAACAATGACCCCATGGTGGCACCAACACAAAGAGCTTAGTCTTTCTACCTTGATCAATAATTTATAAATTGCCCTGCAGGATTTACTAAGGCTAAGTCTTATGGAAGCATTATCTAAAGATGCAATTAAAAACAAGAGGAGAAAGAAGGCTTGTAGGAACTAGAGTGGTCAAGGACAACACAAGTAAACCCACAGAATCAGCAAGCCTAGGGGTTCACTGAGACCGAACTGACTTCCAGGGAGCCTGTAAAGGTCTACCTAGGACTTCTGCATATATGCTACAGTTGTGTAATTTGGGCTTCTCGTGGTAATCCTAACAGCAGGAGCAGGTGCTGTCTCTCACTCTCTTGCCTGCTTTGGGGACTCTTTCATCCTACTGAGATGCCTTGTTTAGTCTTAATATAGGGAGGAGATGCATTGTCTTACTGCATCTCGATGTGCCAAGGTTTGTTGATATCCATTAGAGATTTCCCCTTTCAGAACAGTTGGAAAGATGAGGAGATGGGGGCTAGACAGAGGGAAAACTGTTGTCAGGATGTTTAAAAAAGTGATGGATGAAATATTTATTATTTACAAAAACAAAAACAAAATCCCTCTCCTTCCCACTTTGTCTTCCTCTAATGATTTGATATAATAAAAAATTATTTTATGCTTGTTATTGAAACTCATTGTTAATGGAGATTATGGAAGATCAAAACCTTCAGTTCATACATGAAAATAAGCAAAATGGACACACACACATGCACATATATATATATATATATATACATATATATATACACACACATACACACATACACACATACACACATGCACAGACACACACATAGACACACACGTATATACACACATACATACACACATACATACACAAACACATACACACAAGCAAATGATGGATACTGACAGAACACAACCCATCTTCTCCTGTAAACTGCTCTCATCTCATCCATTTTATTGCTTTGGAGTAGGATGCCTGAAAGCTAGACCTGCATCAGCATGCTATTTGGCAACTGGTACAACAGGATCTGCAGCTTCGTGGCATCATGACAGACACTGAGGCACTGGAATGCATTACTATGCATGCTAAGATAGCACCACATTTAAGCGCTCCCTTCACTGTATGAGGCTGCTTTCCAATCTAGATGGTGTGGATGCATTTTATTTTCTGCAACAAATCCATGAGTGCAAACTCCAACATCATTAAGAGAGATAATTGTGAGTTTCAGCATCACAGATAATATACAAAAGGAATGCCTTTATTTATGTTTCTTTACATATATCTTCATTTGAAATTTATCTCTTAGCCCATAACCCTAGATTAAAGACCCCAAATTACATTTCTGTATGTTGTTGAGGGTTTTTTAAAAAAAAAAACATAAATGTGCAGTGGTTTATTTTAGCATTATATCTCATTTAATATAAACTATGCTATAATCACAAAGAGAATACTTTTCAAAAAATATCTAATGGATCACCCTCTCCCCTATTGAGGCATGGGGCTACCAACCCATCTTCAAAATTTTTGACCAAGAAGTGTTCCCATTTAAAGTAAATACATGAAAAAAAAATGAAACAGAGTATGGTCTCCCAATGACCACGATACCTTGGAATTCATCCAGTGCACAGGCCTCAAACCCTGACACTATTACTAATGCCATGTTGTTCTTGTCTTTGTAGACAGGAGCCTGGCATAGCTGGCTTCTGAGAGGCTCTACCAGCAGCTGACTGATACAGATGCACATACAACATTGGTCTCGGGTTCCCAAGGAATAGTGAGGGGGAAGGATTGAAGGAACTGATTGCAACTCCATAGGAAGAACAACAGTATCAGCTAACCTGGACCCCTGGGAGCGCCTAGAGACTAAGCCACCAACAAAACAGCATACATGGGCTGGTCTGTAGCCCCCAGCACATATGTAGCAGAGGACTTCCTTGTCTGACTTCAGTGGGAGAGGATGCATCTAATCCTGTAGAAACTTGATGCCCCAGGGAAGGTACATGCTGGTAGGGAATGAGGTGGGGGAGGGTGGGGGAGTGGGGGAGCACCATCTAGAAGCAAAGAGTAGTGGAAATGAGGTGAAGAACTCAGGGAGCAGGGACCACTGGGAAGGGGAACAGCATTTGTGATTAAAAAATAAATTATTTTAATAAATTGGTCTTATGGAGTATGGTTTCTATTACTGTATTCACACTACTATAACATATGAAATGCCTTCAGCAATTTAATTTTGGTGTATGTAACCCATTTATTAAAAAATTTATGCTTTACACATTTTAAGAGTTTTCTTTAATGACTTTCTGTCTAGGGTATTACTGTCTAGGGTATTACTTTACTGGGTGTGGTAAGATGAGGTAGGGGTTGTCATATAGCCCTTTTGTTTCTCTTCTATCATCAACACCATAGCAAAAATTTAAAGTTGTAATAATGATGCTAAAGGGTAGCTATTCAAAATTCATGGCTTCTGGCATGGGACAGTAGGGAAGACACAGTTATTCTTTAAGGGACTCGCCACGGGGAATTTGACCATGCTCCACTGAGTGTATAGGAAAGGCAAATTATATAATTTCCTCCTCCTCCTCCTGCTGCTTCTCCTCCTCCTCCTTCTCCTACTCATCCTCTCCCTTTTCGTCCTTCTCCTCCTCCTATTCTTCATATTCATTCTCCTCGTTCTCCTCCTTCTTCTCCTCCTCTTCCTTTTCTTCCTCCTCCCTTTTCTCCTTTTATCTCAGGGGGTGGGGAAGTCATAAAGACAGTGGGATGAACTTGGGAGTACTTTGAAATAGATGTTATCAATGTTCAAAATACGATTTCCCAAACATTCAATAAAAATATTATGAAAAATTCAAAACTATGAAGTAAAAATATATTTCAAAGTTTGTATTGGTTTAGAGTAACTTCTTGGTTGCATTAACAATTGTAGAAGTCATATTATAATTTAATGTAATAGATTTAATTCTACTAATATTTTGAGAGTTATGTCACAAGATAGTATAACATTGCATTATGCTAAGCATTTAGTTTTGTCAAATATTTTACTGTCAGCAAAGGCTTAGATTTCTCAAGTTATTTCTTTCTACAATGTTGATACAACACTGTATTTTTTAGAAATTAACAAAAGAAAATTACTGACTTTATGCACTTTTTTAAATTTTTATAAGAGCACATGTCACAGTAATATTTTCAGATACAAGACTTATCCATTGAATAATTAAATTATTCATAATATCTTCTGTTAACTTCTTATATCTTTAGCCTTCTCCCCCAAACAGTACCAGTAGTTGATTCAAGGAAAGAAGACGAATAATTATTCATGCTATGATTAAAGTGACAACAATCAGTTGTTTACAGATATATGTCACACAAACAGCATTAACAACAACCAGAGCCTTTGTGGTGTTTTTTGGGACTATAATCAAAACTCAATTAAAATTGTTACCAAGGCTTGTTTCAACTGTGTTTCTGTACACATGCTAATTATCTGTTGTAAGATTTCTCCTCCAATGCTTTGGGGGAAACTAACTAGGCTGAACATGCACAAGGTAAACACTGACAGATGAAAGCATGTGAGAGAAGAGACTCTACTGATGATGCCAGTTAATCTTAGCCAACTGACATTTTTTTCTTTGATAAGAACCAGTCCGTGTGGACACATTCCAGAGGGTTCAGCTGTTATACAATGTTTACCTATTTTGACTAGCATTTTTTTTATTACTTTTAATTTTTTTTTACAGTCCCATCATTACCTCTCTTTTGGTCTGCCTTCCTACAGTTCCTCATCCCATTCACCCCCCGCCCTTGTCTCCATGAAGATGTCCTGTTACCCCATACCCCAAACTTTCCTGACCTCCCCTTTCCCTGGGGCCTAAAGTCTCTTGAGCATTAAGCCATCTTCTTTCACCAAGGCCAGACCAAGCAATCCACTAGTGTATATGAGTATATTAGCCTTGGACCAGCTAATGTATGCTGCCTGTTTTGTGGCTCAGTGTCTGGGAGATACTGAGGGTTCTGGCTAGTTGAGACTGCTAGTCTTTCTATGGGGTATTCCACCTTAACTTCTTCCAGCCCTTCCCTAATTCAACTACAGGGTCTCCCTTCTTCATTCCCTTGGTTGTGTGTAAGCATCTGTTTCTGTCTCAGTCAGCTGCTTGTTGAATCTCTCAAAGGACAGACAAGCTAGGATGGGAGATGGGGGACCCTCTAGAATGTACCAGAGATCTAGGAAGTGAGAAAAATTTCAGGACTCAAAGGGAGAGACCTCAGATGAAATTCCAAATAGTGGCAAGAGGGAACTTGTAGAGTCTACCTCCAGTAGACAGACAGGGCATCAAGTAGAGGAAAGGTGTTACAATTTTGGGTAAAATCAAGCATGGATCATGCATTTAATTTACAGTAAGAAATTCTGATCCAGAATTGTTCCTGTCTAAAACAACTGCAAGGATAAAAATGGAGAGGGGACTGAGAGAAAAAAGGTCCAGTGACTGTCATGAATTGGGATCTATCTCAAAGGAGGCTCCAAAGCCTGAAAGTATTGACTTGAATTTTTAATAGGCTAATCTACTGTCAGTTACTTCTGTCCAGAATGGTTAACCTTCACCACAACAAATATATTCTCTTAATTATCATATATTAGTAATATTAGTTATATTTTCTTAGGTTTTCTCCTAATTTAAAAGGTACAGTCTATGAGAAATTCTATAACAACATTTATAAACAGTGTTGATGACTTTGACAATGATAAAGTTATGGCTAAGATTTTCATAGCCATACAAAAATTTTAAAATTCTATCTAGACTACATCAGGGAACAACCTTTCTATATTCTCTTTCCAGTTCTGTTAATGACCTCACTTAATTTTCTAGTAACAGTTATATTTAGAAAATAAATCACCACCAAAAGCACATTTGATCCTGTACTTGCTACAGATGGAGAGATGGGACTGAACAAGTCATTTTTGTCATCCATCAACATGGCTCCACTGTGCTCCTTCAGCTTTCACTATAGGGGCTAAAGCAAAGACGTTTTGATTGATTCTATTTGTTATCATTGCTGCAAGCCAAGGACACTATGTAAGTCAGAGAGAATTAGACCTGAGGGGATATTTTTGGGGGAGAGTCAAGCATGGATCATGCCTTTAATTTACTAGTGTCAGTAAAATGTTCATTGGTAAATTAGGTAGAAATGTTTGTACTCTTTATTGAGATTTTACATGACATTTTATAGAATGTATATTTCCCAAAGAACCTCAATACCCATAACTCAGAGACATAGAGAAAAAAATGTTCTAAACTATTCAGACTTAACATTTCAAAACATTAATAGAATCATTTAAATGACTCAGTGCATTATATGTGGTTAGATGTTGTGTGAGATTAATCTCTAAGTATATGGAAAAGAATGTAGGCCAGCATTTAATTCTAAATAAATCACAACATATTTGAGCAGTCTTCCATGTCTAAATAAATTGTGTCATGTTTCTTCATAAGTACTTTAAGGTACGGATAAGTCACTATACTGGTACATTCTAAAATGGACAGAAATATATCTCTAAAACTATTACCTTGATTCAACTTAGGAAATTTTGATTTTATTAATGATTTTAAAACATGAGAATATCTATATTTAATAAATATTATCTTATACAAATAAAAATAAAATACCTCACAAAGTATTGATGCTATCAAAATAAAGAATTTCTTTCAAGCACATTATTTTTTGCCTTTTTTCTAAACTTTAAAAAGAGTATGTTATGTCACATATTTTTATTTAAATAACAGAAGAGTTTTATCTTTTCTATAGTTAAGAATTCTACATAAATTAGCTGTTTCTAAAGTAGATTATCAAGTATGCACTAACTTGATCTAAGATACTTCTATCATCTATAAAACAACACTTGAAGAATTGAAAGAATGAAAATCCACTAAAAAAGTAAAATAAAGTTAAAGTAAGTTATTTCAATGTAAAATCTCTCTCTCTCTCTCTCTCTCTCTCTCTCTCTCTGTCTCTCTCTCACACACACACACATACACACACACACACACAAACTTGCATATGCATGATATATAGTTGTTTTACTTTGAAAACCTGTGTTGAAAGAAGACTCTCAGATATACATAATTCACTATAATATATGAATGTGCAAAAGATAAAAATCAGTTGATAAAAACAACCAGTCTCCACTGTCATCACAGAACTACACAGGTGATCTTTACCATGCCTAGTTTCCTCCAAATAAAACACTGGCTCTAATTCCCAGTTCTGTACTACAACACCTTGTGTGACTTCTACTACTCTCATTTCCAGAGTTTTACACAGATCCTAGTGACACACTCTGCTTGCCTCCTTTATGTGGACTGCCTTCAGCCCCACTCAACTTTCTATTCCATCCACATTTTTAAATGTCATTCCCAATACCTAGAAACACATTCTACTGGGACCACCAGTGTGCAAACCTGGAAAGATTTCAAATGCATTTCCTATAGGAAACCTATTACTACCACATTCTTCTAGGAAACAGATAAGGAAACATATCCACCCAACAAAGACAAAACACCAGCATCTAAAATTATAGTAATCTCCAATTATGATGCATGCATTAAAACAAATGAGTAACAGCCATGACATGATGTTTCCAATACTACACAGAAAGTCTAACACAGCAGGTCCTCAAAGTTGAAAAATGACTGAATAACAAGACGGGGACATCAAAATAGCTATTACAAATATATTGGAGTCATTGACAAGGATATAAATAAGTTAAGAGACTTAACTAATAAGTCTGTGAAAACACATACAGTGCAATGAAATGAAGAAAATGGTTCAAGACATAAAAGTGGAGGTAGAATCAATAAAAAACAGAAACTAAAAAAAGTACAGAATTAAAAATAGTGGGAAATTAAAGAGCAATTTCCAAGGCAAGTTTAACTAACAGAAAACACAAGATGGAAGAGAGAATCTTGCACATTAAATACATGCTAGAAGAGATAGATATCTTAGTTAAGGAAATCAATAAATCTTAAAATAAAATCCAGGTACAAAATCTTTTTGTTGGGGAAATCTTTGAAAGTATAAAAAAGTAAAATATATGAGAAATATGAGAGGCAGGATGAGAAGAAAACAGGAAAATGACTCAAAATGGATTATCAAAAATAATGCAAGAATTTTTTTACCTAGAAAAAGGAGATGTCTTTCAAGGTACAAGCATAAGAACAACAAACAGACTGTAAGAGAAAAGAAATTCCTCTCACACATATCAATCAAAACACTAAACAAACAGAACAAAGAGAGACTACTAAAAACATTGAGAGTGAAAGACCAAATAACTTATAAAACAGAACGATTAGATATTTAGATGCATGCAATGCTAGCATGAAACTTTGGTCTTCACAAATACTGCAGTTTGACCAGAAAACACTCACACCAATAAATGTAACAGACATTATTTCTGTTAATGGGCATATGTGTTTAAGTAGTGTAGAAAATTGGCTCATGTTAGAAACTGGTTACATCCTTCATAACTAAAAGTGAGGTTATATGAATGGACACCGTCAATGTTCATAGCTTAAACCTGGGTGCCTGGTCAAAAGGTTTAGGAAATATTAAAACTGAGATAAATATCAACAACAACAAAAAAGAATAAAAACTAGCTTCTCAAAGAAAAATACAACTCAGAAGGAACTGGACAAATGCACAAAACTCAAAAAGTACAAAGTGAACATAACACTGCTCACCGTGGTATACCCAACGAAACTGTCAGTTAAAATAGATGGAGAAAGAAAAACATTCCTTTAATAAAACTAAATTTTAGCAGCTTCTATTTACAAGTCCTACCTTCTAGATAGTACTAGAGAAAAAAATCTCAACCAGCAGAAGAGCTGAAAACAAAAACAAACAAACAAAAAGAGCAAAAATGGACACGCAAGCAAGCAAACAAACAAACAAATGTACCCAAAGGAAGGACTAGCCTTAGACCAATAAATCAAAAGAGGGGACAGAACACCACAGCAGCAAAATATCAGGGATCCACAAACACAGCTTATTGATAACACTTAATATCAAGCCTCTCAATTCTATAATGAAAAGATACAGACCAATGGAATGATTGGACAGATCAATCCTTTTGCTTTAGTTTACTGTAAAAGATATATATTGTACCAGGAGAAAGGATGGAAGAAGATATTTCAAGCAAATGAACCTAAGAGGCAAGATGTTTTAGTCATTTAAGAATGTGATGAAAATACTTCAAAACTAATCAAAATAGATAGGTAAGTACATTATATAGTCATCAAAGGAAAACGCAACAAGAGGAATTTGCCATTCTTAATATCTATGCATAAAACACAAGTATATAAGTTCATAAAACAAACACAAGAAGCTTTGCAATTTTAGGAGGCTACATTTGGCAATTATTGATCTTAGAGTATAAGCCATTAGTGTTCTGTTCAGTAAAATTTCCCCTGTGCCCATGTGTTTGAAGTTCTTCCCCACTTTCTCCTCTGTTAGTTTCAGTTTATCTAGTTTTATGTGGAGATCTGTGATCCACATGGACTTGAACTTTGTACAAGGAGATAAGAATAGTTTGATTTGCATTCTTCTACATGCTAATCTCCAATTTATATAGCACCATTTCTTGAAAATGCTGTCTTTTTTCCACTGGATCATTTTAACTCCTTTGTCAACGATCAAGTGATCATAGGTGTCATTTCTTAGTCTTCAATTC